>NC_043999.1:13690495-13817995 GCF_902150065.1 Myripristis murdjan
AAGGAGTCACGAGGAGGAGGGGCGGAGGCCTCGGGAAGAGGATGTTCTTCATGCGTTCCGTGACAGGCATTCATGAACAGCACCGAGGATTTGAGGTACATGTTTATAGCGATTTGATGTAATTAGTTATAGATGGTTGCTGATGCAGAGAGTTGGCAAATGAGATGAGACAAGGGAGCATTTCAAAGTTCTTTCAAAGTGAATTACTTGAGTGAAACACCACTAAAAAAACTGCATGTACTGTATGTGGATAGGCTGTACGTGTACTGTCAAAAGCCTGTAGCCAGAGCTCTGAAACTGGCCTGAAAACTCACAAGTGAAGCAGAATACAGTGTAAACAATATGTACTTGTCAACCACATGGGCCAAAGTAAGAAGGATAAAGAAAATGGACATGAAATAATACTGTGAGGTAGGTGGAGATAGATAGCTGACGGCTTTTCTAAGCAGCTTTGTGTTTTGTTTTGTTTTTTGTTTTTTTTCTGATTTCATATTTGACTCTGAAGCCTTCATACCCATGTGCCTGATTTGAGTGTTTTCTTACAGATACAGCAGCGGGCTTCATGCTCCCTTCCCAGAAACTTGCTGTAAACAAGGACAAAATACACCGCACATCTTGTTGGACAACACTTTCCAATCTCGATTATTCACAATCACAATTAATCCACTGTTGACACTTCACAAAGCTGACAGATCTAAGGCTTTCAGGTTGCTGTGTTTTGCCTGGCATCTTCAAGTTGAGAAACAAAAAAGAAAAAGAAAATGGCTACATAAAAAAAAAAATCGTTAATGTTACAAAAGTAACTTTATCATTCAATTGATTTTTTTAAGACCTGTAAAATACTCATTTAAGACTTCTGTAAGCTTCAAATTGAGATTATTGAATTTCAGACTTGTTATGACTTTTCAAGGACCCACAGAAAACCTGACAAAGGAACCTGCAAAGACAGAGCTTGCTTGCTTCTGCTAAAGTAGCCACCGATAAGTCCTTGAGCAACCCCGAGTCCCCAAGAAACTCACAATTCCCACAGTTTCCTCTGCACACACAGCTTGGAAAAGGACAGACGCATGCACACGCAGACAAGTGTACACGTACAGTTTACACGCACATTTAAAAACATCATGCAGTAGCCAGTGTGCTCATCCCCTTTTAGGGCTAATGCTTTGTGTCAGTGCTTCTGTGGAGAAGATTAGAGGGGTGGGGAGCTCCTCTGCCCTGAGAATTAGCATCACAATACAGCCTTGTGATTAATATCATCTGGCCAGGTCTCAGCCAAGGAGCTGCTGTTGGAGTTAATGAGCAGTGGGGGAGAAAAGGAGAGACAGAGCGGACAGCGCTGCCCCACGATACTTATCAGGAGAGTAGGATTTAACAACCTGCTCTCCCACCAGGAGACAGCTAAAGCGGGAATCTCTCTCAATGCATGCACTCAAACATTTCCCCTGAGAGACTTCCATTTTTACCCTGCACTGACGGAAAAAAAGAGGCAATTTTGCCCAAACGGAAGGATGTATCTCGCAAGTTGCACTTATTTGCAGATAAGCTTTGCGGTTTAGATTAAAGCACCTGTTTGATATTTTATCAGCATGCATAAGCGATGCGTCCGATGCCTGGTCACACCTTCTCACTTTGGACCCTGACCATTTGGCTCCCCTCATTCTGTTAGTCCGGCGAGCAATTAAAGCCAAACACCCCGACAGCCGTAATTGGGGAGAGGAACTGCATGCGTGAGGAGGTTATGAGGAAAATGTGCACGCATGTGTTTGTATATGTGAGAGAGCGCAAGAGAGAAGCAAGTGGAGTATAATTACATTATATTTAGACCCAAATTACCATAATGACTGGTTATTTACATACTTCAGTCCCGCATTCATCATCCATTTTGAGTCGGCTGGCGATTGCTACAAAAAGGGCGAGGATGTATATCAGCCCTCGCCAGCCGCATTCACAAACCACACAGCAAACACAGAGGCCCGCGAGGACAGGAAAAACATTGTTTCCTCGCCGCTACCGTCCTCACTCATGCATACTAAGGGAGCTCAGGACGCATTCGGGTTCAGCGGGCCTGCCTCAGCGCCGAAGTCCATGTTTGCTTTAGTTGTATCGCACTCTCGCAAGCATCTGGATTCGGGCAGCACTGAGACATGTGCGCCATCTTTTTGTTTCCTAGCACACCTCTCCGTTATCTTCCTCCCTCCCTCACTCTGCCAGGTGAGACACAATGCGTGTCTCCTATGCCCGGCTTTAGAATCCGCAGCGCCGCGCCGCATTCAAAGCACATTTATTTTCCCCTTCATCTTTCCGGTTTTCTGGTTTCCCCACGCCTCCTCTCTCCTGTGTCAGTGCTTCACAATTGTCCCATCTGCAGCTCACTGTACCTTGCAGTTGTATGAGTGTGTGCTTGGCATGTACGCCTCAGACATTCACGTATTTATTGTCAAGTAATGATGCATGGTAGTCTTATCGGTGAGGCTGTGTGTGTGTGTGTGTGTGTGTGTGTGTGACCTGGCTGCTCCATAACTGCCTCCTCTGCAGTCTATTTGAGAAAGTCAGACGGATGGTGGGATTGCAAACTGGCTGGCAAGACAGGTGGAATCAAAGCTGGACTGAAATACTGAGCTTAAAAACAATAATGACAATAATAATAATTAACTTTATGAATATAGCACTTTTAAAAACAAATTAATAAAGTGTTTTACAAGACAAAAATATAAATGGTAGACAAACGACGGTTAAAACAATTTTAAAACATATATAATATCAGGAGGAAATATATGTCAAAAGCAAAAGTTGACCTATACAAATGTTTTTAGAAGAGGATATGGAGCTCACCAGTTGGAGAGAGAGAGAGAGAGAGAGAGAGAGAGAGAGGGCCCTAACACAAAATCATGTTAAAATGCTCGCTCAGTCTCGAAAATTTAACACATTCCTTAACTTGGTGTCCTTTTCTTTTCGGTTCCCTTAGGTCTGGTCCATTTCTCGTTACAATTACCCCTTTATCTCTCACAGCTTTTCTATCATATTCTCTTTTTTCCCCCATTTCTGCGATTCACCCGCTCTCCCAGCTGCAGGCCCCTGCTGCCTCTTAGTCCGGTGAAACTTGTTAATAAAATCTGCAAATTGAGAGACCCACCCTGGGGGAGGGCGGTCAATGTTTGATCGATGAACACAGATAGATGAGAGGATTCCTCTGTCCACGACACTGGCACAAACCTTGGTCCATTCTTCAAATTACCAGGCGGCCCTCTGCACAGTGCCACAGGAATCTCAATCCATCACCCTTACAGCTGCCTGCAATCTCCCTCTTGCTCCATCACGGAAAGTTCACAGTTGTTCTGCAACTATATATTACATTTAATCTATCTGTTACCCCCTCTACAACTTTCCCACAGCTATTGCATTCATCTATATCTTGCTATTTCTGTAATGTTCCTGCCTTTAATCAATTTCCTTTTTTTTCTTTCTTCCTTTTTTTTTTTTTTTTTGCTTTACCCCACTTCCCTTGGGCTCTGTCCCCCCTGCCTCTCTTCCCTCTGGCTGTTGATAAATCGGCTAAATCAGAGGGGAGATGGTGCTAGAAGAGCGCACATGCCATGAACGTGTATAAATGAAAACAGACATGCATGCATGCAGGCGCCCTTGTGCGAACACGTGCGCTCACACACGTAAGTCCACTCGGCAATCAGACAGCCCGTCCTCAGCTGCAGGCGAGCTCTCTGTTTCCCCAGCTGTTATTTGGACCCCTGCGGCTAATTCTGGGCCTGACCTCCCCATCTCCAGCAACAACAGCTCAGCTCAGCTGGCTGCGAGCGCGAGGCCTTCTCAAACATCAGCACACTCGCCAAAATGCAGAGTCATAAAGAAAACACAGGCATGAATCATCACACGCACACAATGGTTTGTCCAAAAGATCTTACATACACACCCTCAGCAACCCACCACCAATGAGTTCTTGAGTCCTGAGTCGGTGAACCTCAGGTGTGAACGCGAAGAACCAAACAACCACACAGAAAATGCCATTAGACTCTGAAACAAACTCATTTTTCACTTCCCTCTTTTACCTCCACAAATCCTTCCACTTTGGGACAAGTGAATAAATAAACGCCGTGGCCTTTGCCATCAGAGCTGATACACCACAGAGCAACCTGGCTGCAGGAGCCCCAACTTTGGAAGTTGTATTGCATTTTAAATCACTTCTCAAAACTGTTTTTTTATAGACTTTATTTCGTTTTGACCTCCTTCCTGAGTTTCACCTTTAAGGTGTTTGCTTTGTTTTCAAAGTTTTTACCGCTTTCATTTCCTGTGCTGTACATCCACATTTTGTAACTGTGTTTTGAAAACGGGTCTATTAATAAAAATCTATAGTGATCACAGCAGTAATATAAACCCAGAGAAATCTCAAATCCCTTGAAAGAACAACCCCCCCTATAATTTCCACAAGATTTTCTGGGTTTCTCAAATGTGGAGATATTGTTTGTAATTTCACAGCACAGAATATCCTTTTATTAAACTTTGATTAAAATTGTCTTGAAATCTTGAAATGATATTCTGGGCGTGTAATGTTTGCCGCCTTTTGATTGAAAATGAAAAAAATGCAGCAACTCCTCTGAATGAAAAATTTAAATTCAGAATCCCTTGTGCGCTATCCGTGTGGCTTTAAGAACCCGCAGCCTGAAATAATAATCTGGTCCTGTTTCAGCTCGTGTTTTCATCTGGCATTGTAACTATTTTTGCTTCCTTCTTTGTGCACATTTCTCCTGCATCTTTAGTTACATTAAACCAAGTCAAAGAGCTTTTTCTCGTCTATACAGATTGTAAAACCGAGCTATCCAAGTCGAAGAAGCAGTCCACATTAATTCAATTTATCAACGTAACAATAAACCGGGATAACCATCATTTAGCATCAGAGGCAGAACTACTCCCCCGACTCTGCATGCATACACTTCAAACGACTACGTTTGGTGCACAAGCCTCACAAAACCTTCAAAGGAAACTAAATTTAAGTGACATCTGTGGAAGCATTTCTTCAAGCACATACGACGTGTGCCATGCATTGACATTCAAATTAAATAGGCCAAGTGAGCGGAGAAGCACAGAGAAGCCACACTGCAGTGGTGTGATGACACTTGAGGCAGTTTGAATGCTGCTGAATGGACGTGGGCGTGCCGCGAATTTATAGACGCTTGTACTTCAGATGCACAACAAAAGGAGGTAAATATCTTCTGTTTACCCCGACGAGACATCTGATCACGCCGCTGCTGTCGTTCGTCTGCTGGATGTCAAAGGTGTGGGTGAGCGAGCGCGTGAGAGCGGCAGACACAAGATACAGTGAGGAGTGGAGGCCGTCAGCAGAGATTTGTGTCTGCGCGTGGCTGTCTGACAGCCTTTTCATCAATGGAGTTACAGACCCACGCAAATGTGTTTCGATGCCGCACTTCACCGGTTCAACCTGTGTTGCCGCACGATTCAGAGACACACACACAAACCCATAAGCCTCGAGCAACGGCACCAAGTAGCCTATTATTGTGCTCGCAGCGCCGTAGATCATTATTAAAGTGAGTTGTGATGGATCAATCAAGCCTTAATGATTTCCTCAAAGGTTAAGATACCAAACAATAGCTGACCCTCTCTAATCCATACCCACGTAATGCGCCCTCTTTTCATTTCATTAAAGAACAAGGAATTTTCCTCCAAGCACTAATGTACATGTATTTATCTCATGCAGGGTGCTATTTTCATGCTAAAAACACAAAGATGCATGATTGTCTGGAAAAAAAATGCTTTAAAATTACAAGGAAGTCAAAGAATTTGCCTTTTGCAGCTGTTTTACCTCATGCTGAGCAACAGACGTGGATGTGAGCTAGAGTCTTAAAGCCTCAGCAAATCTGCTTTTGATTATCCCAATGAACCTCTAATTAACTATTTATGTCCCACCACTTCCAAGTGATTAGCTGAGAAGAAAGCAAGCTGCGTGCTTAAAAGCAGAGTGATAGAGCCGTACTCGATGATCTCGATTTCTCCCTCTAAACAATTCATTTCCTATGCTGGTCTCTTTCCCTTTCAAAGGCTGCTGACGTCCCCCAACCCCCACGGCCGCCCCACCAATACCGCTATCTCCCACTCTCCCACTTCTTTGTAGTTTTTTTTTCATTCTTTGTGTGCTTATTTCTCCTCTCCACATCATTACGTGCTTTATGAATTCCAGGCTAACACTAGAAAGATTCAAATAATGAAACCTCCTGTGGGTTGTCACAGAAAAATATTAATGTACTGTGTGTTTGCACCACCCTAACGCGATGGCACACACACACACACACCCAGTCCAACGTGGTGGGAAGTCCGCTCGGTTTGAATCTTGGAGACGTGAAAACAGACTCACCTGATGCCGTTTGACTTCATCACTGTGAGGAGCGATCAAACTCTCCCCCTGTGAGCGCGATCGCTATTTAATCAAGGCTCCGCATGTAAGCTCATCAAGATGTTGAGTCACGCTCTTATGAAAACGGCCCTCTAGGCTGTCATTACAGGCGAAAGTCTATTGATTTTAATTTGATTGTCACATCATTGTTGGCACCATCCACCGCTCCCCTCAAGGGTTGATGCACCCCAGAGCTGTGTCTCATGAGAAAAAACAAACAAAAAAAAAAACCCCAACAAAACAAAGAGCGCTAACTGTTCACCTTGTCATAAATGCTTTGCACAGAGCTAATTAATTGGAACACTCAAGTACACTTTGCATTTGTTAAACATAAGGCACGTGGCGGAGGAAAACTTGACACACCGTGGGAGTGTTTGCGTTGCTTACATGAGGTCACACCTGCTTTGCCATCGGTGGGCGTGGAGACCTCGGAGGCCGCCGCTGACCTCGCTCCCCTTTTTCTGCCCTGACAAGAGAGGCCGTGCTCTTCATTATATACAGCTCACTTTAGGTTTTAATGAATAAATAATGTCAACATAGAGCACCTGAATTCTGGTTTGATAACATATGCATATGAATTAATCATTTGAGCCGTGTGTGAGGGCTTAGATTGAGGGCAGAGTGATGGCATAAACTCAACGTCATTAAGGCCATCTCTCTTGTGCGTTCGTTTGTGTGGAGCTGGCAGCACAGAAGCCATCAGCAACTGTGGCGATCAACTATAACGAGCTCTAACTTCCATCATAAATTACCGCGTTTAAACTCCACATAAAAATGGCATAAACAACTCCCTCCACGTTTTATTTGATATGGATCAGCCATCAGGAGAGGCTGGATTCCTCAATCACCGCTCATTGTGCTTTCACTCTCAAGCTAGCGCCTTCTCAGAAACAGTAATGGATTGGCGGACTTTTCTCTCCCTGTAAACACTTCACAGAAACAGTTACGCACTTCATTTCCCTTGATGTTCTCGTAATATGTGAGGCCAGAAACTTACAGCGAGAAAACCCTCTTCAGCATGAGCGCTTTAGCAGCCACTTCCTCCGAGCAGCTCCCTCTCTCCTTTCCTTTCAACACACAAGGAGACTTCCTTCCCCAGTCCCAGTATTACCTGATCACGCTCATCAGGAAAGGTCATATCCTCCGTGACCTTTTCATCCATCCCTTGTCCTACTAAACCGAACATAGCTGGCCTTTCGTTCAACTCCCTGTGACCTCTAGGGCAGCGGAGCAGCAGAAACAAAAAGCCTCTTCCAGCCAAACACTGTAACTATAGTAACACTCCTCTCCGCTGCCAGAAACTGGATAGACCATCCTTCAGCTATCGTCCTGAGCTTTAAATATTATTTACATTCAGGCATTCAGCTCAACATTTTCCGCAGTTTTTTTGCGCACTCAGCCAGCAGGAGTGAGGTGCATACAGTAGGTTTTGGCAGAGTCACTGACAGAGATTATGTTCTGTCTGAATTTTGGCTCCTGGGATGGTAATTATCTACACAGTACAGCAATTACGCCTGCAGGGTCCACATCAATATGCAGATGGAATATCATTCAGGCAATTTTAACGCCGTGCTTTTGTATGAAAGTCAGGAAGATTTATAAGGTATGAAAAAAAAAAAAAATTCAACGCGGTACGTAGAGAAAGCTAGAGAAACAGAGTGCTGTACCGTCATCTGAACAGGACGCTCTGTCTCTACATACACCAGATATAGATTTTTAACCAGACCCAACAAAACAGGACTAGTCCACGTCAAAAAGGCAACCAGCCTGCCTTTAGTGATTTCATATCACATCCCATTAAGATATACAACTGCACGACATCAGTGCAAAAGGGCACAAGGTATGTTAACCCGTAAGTCTGGAGCATTAATGTGTTATGACCTTCCCCAGTAAATTGTGGCAGAGCACTTGAACCCACCCACATTATGATGCAGAGAGTCAGGGGTCCTCATAAAATATTCATACAGGCTATCTCAGATGGAGAAAGCAAGCCCCTGATGATTCAAAACACTCCTCACCTGATGATTTAAGTGTAAATGAATCCCAAAATATATCAGGGAGGTAAAGAGGTGTCTGACCTCCTGTTTAGCCAGTTATCATTAACGACCGGCCTGCAAGCCAAGTGGCAAACGTCCCGGCTGCATCCCGGCAGCAGTTTAGCAGCCATCCAGTCAGGGGTTACCATGGGGACGGAGTGGAGGGTCAAGGATTACCGAGGGAATCGTCGCCATGACAGGTGGTGATGTTCAAATCATTTCTCATTGGGTGAAACGGAAGAGGAGTCCCTTTTAATGTAAAGTGACAGCTCGGCTCCGGATTGTGAGCGAGTGTCTTTGCGAGCGAGGCGAGCTCAGTCTGCAGTGACACCTTGTCAAACCATTGATCCAAGGTTACTTGGGATCAAATACATCATGCACACTTATATCTCAAAGTGACAAATATTGGCACCACATCACACTGTCGTAAAGACTTCCGATACTCTGTGACTATGCAATCTGTCAATGTAAAAACCCTTTACAGGCCGTGCTCCTCCATCTAAAGCCCATTTCTGCCTCAACTAGTCAGCTTTATTAAGGTTCCTTTTTTACCGGGGGAGGAAGTAAGCTCATTCATTTTACCTTTACGCTGCCACGATAGCAGATAGCAATCTGGTTGCTATGTGAAGTGAGAGACGAATGTGAGACCCGGCTCGCAAAGTTATCCAGGAGTGGAGAAAAAGTAAACTTGCAGTGATCCGCAGGGGTGGCTCTTTCCTTTTGTGTAATTGCTTGAAAAGCGCCATTCAGACCACTTTTAAATGTTAATTTTGCTCAGGGTCACACACACAGCAGCTCTGAATGAGATACACACACACACTGTAATGTGTGCATGTGCAGGACCATCATCTTTGGTCTGCCCCATGAAACATGTTAAAACTCCAGATGGAAATTTCTATGCAAAACTGCCGGATGCTGAGTAATTTGAAGGCTCACAGACAGACGTTAAGTGACACTTTGGGCAAACTTTTACCTTTACCTCATTACTGCTCGGCTTAACACCTACCTGAAACCGACGGGCCAGGTGTAAATCAATCCACATCGTATCAAAATTTTAAATGTCTCATAAGTTTGAGAAAATAGCAGCTGCTGTTGCAAAATTAAAAATTCCATTGTGCTTTTCAAGCGTAGTGTCTGCAATTAGTGTCCTGTGCTGTGGCTCAGACAGTTTAAAGGCTCACCAGCTCTGAGACTCTTTCAAACAGGACTCATACATATCAGAGATTTCACTTTTTTTTTTTTTTTTTTTTTATTAGAGATTCATATTACACATACACTCCCACTTGCTCTGTGCTGACGTACGTACGATTTCCTTGTTCTGTATCTCATAATTGCTGCTGCATAGATTCATTTAAATTTAATTTATTCTAAATCTGAAGGTCACAGGCTTGATAAATAAATCTCAATACAAATCAACAGAGGAAAAGTGAATAAAACTGAACATTAGCTGTTTTGATTACAAAGTGTCTTAAAACTAAGGACTAAGGTATATGAAGTGAAAGATGTTTGCAATAATAACAAGTTTTGTAACACCATGGCTGGTCTCCCTCCATGCAGATAGCCAAGCATGTTTTTTTTTTTTTTTTTTTAAACTCTTTTTTGGCCATTTCTGCTTTATTAGACAGTCGCAGCGGAGAGAGACAGGAAAGGCAGGGCAGAGGGAGGGGATGACATACAGCAAAGGGTCTGGGCTGCATGTGAATCCAGCCCGCTGCGGCTTCGCCTCTAGTATTTCATGGTGCACGCCCCACACAGTGAGCCACCGGAGCAGCCCCACCATGCATACTTTTTAAAAATAAAAATCTCCCCCAGATACACATTCACAACTGGAAGCGGTCCAATACAAGCATCCCCCCTGCTGCTGACTCCCCAAGCTGTTGAGAGTGAAGTGTCAATTCCAGCTGTTAGCATAAGAGAAAATAATGGTTGTTCACTAGTTTTTATTTTCGCCGGCAAACCACGGGGAATGACCTGAGAATGCTCCAGTCACAAGCTCCTCTCTAAATTCTTCTGTCTACTGCTATCCTTATTAAACATTTAAAAACGCCTGATGTCAGTGCTTGCCTTAGGTTTATACCAAAGTCCCCCATGGACATAAAAAAAACTTCTCTTTTCATCCTTCTCAACCCAATTCTGCTAATTTATTTATTTGTACCAGTGATCACACTGGTGTCAAAAGCCCCCCCCACCAACACACCCATCTGGTCTTACACATGCTCTTCAGGTGACCTGCACGTATTACAAAAAAATTCCATACATCTGTCACACGCTCCGCCTGCTCTGTCTGTCTCTATTTCCCACCGCACAGCCTGGCAGTCAATTATAGTCCCTCACCTTCAAGCCGCTTCCCTTCATCTCAGCATGGGAAGCAGTGGACTCTCATCTTTATCCATGCTCTTTATCCTCTCTCAGCAGCGGGAACAGTGGAGCTGTCAACTCAAACCTTCTGCTAACCTCCTGAAAACTCAGGGGAACTGTTCCTCTGACACAACCCATCACATATTCATGGAGGAAATGTGGGAAGGAATAATGTGACACACGTTTTTATCATAAATGCCAGGGATTCGGCGGATTTGCAAGTTCGTGAAATCACTGTGTGTGTGAATGCACACGGAACGTAACAGATATGATAAAGTCTCCAGGTAAAAAGCGATGAGTTCAATTTATCATGCTTGGCAAAGCTTGTTATTGGAGGAATTCAACTGAGCATAAAAAAAAAAAAAAATGACGCAGCACACGAGGAGCAAACAAGAAAGATGCTTGATGATGAAAACACAGAACTTGACCGATCAATAAAGTATGAGGCGACATCACCGGGGAGCAGCTCAACTTTTAACAGTTAGTGGAAAAAGACAAAACAGAGCCTCAAGGAAATCCTATTAGACACCCGGTGAGCTTTCAGGAGAAAGTAAGAAGTTCTTTGAGTCAACTACCCCCCCGCAGGACATAATTGTGCCTCTGGTTGGTTCTCCCTTTGGTCTGTGCTGCTATTCTTGATATATGTTAATGAGGCCACGGGACATTAGTCATCTGCTGGCCTGGAATAGGACCACAGCAAGAGGCTCACTGGGATACAGCTGTGGTCAATACTCCACCAGAATCCATCCTCCTACTACTTTTTTTTTTTAATGTTATCTTCCCTCTCTCTGTCTCAGCCCCTTCCTCAGCTCCTTTCCCTCCTCTTCCTCTTCAGTCATCGACCGCTTATTCTCTCTACACCATCTGCTCGGATCAATACGCAGGCTTGAAGTCACAATGCAGCTTCAATTTGAGAGCGCCTCGCTTCCTTAATGTGATATATTTCTTGCTGAAACGGGACACCGGAGTGGGACGCAATGCGGGGAGGGTTCACTCGAAAGTACATACCAATGGGGCATCAGTTTGGGAGAAAAAGTGGAGTTTTATTTGATGGGAAGAGCAGAGGGGCATGACTGTTCAAAAATTTGTGACTGTGTGGAATTTTTATGTACGCCTCCTAGAACATGATGCTGCCAAAGTTGTGAAAATAATGAGATTTCAATGTAAAAAAACAAACAAACAAACAAAAATGTGCATGGCATGACAGCTGGTATGAGCTAAAAAGGCTAAACAGTCATATTTCATGTCAGTGTGCTTTTTAGAAAATGGAAAAGGAAAGCAGACGACACACACATACAGCTTAAGTTGTTCCTCAGACCAGGTGGAAGGTGATACTTTGATTTCCCAGGCAAGTTACCCCAGTGACTCTTAAACGGAGCTGTGTTTCTTCTCATCAAAACACCCTGTTTCAATGTCCATGTCAATTCCTCTCCTCTATCTGGGATTTATCAATCTTACTCCTTTGATTTTGTCTGGCCACATTTCTCCTTGAGTACTTTTTTCTTGAGCAGGTCCAGTGTATCCTGAGCCAGAGCTTCCCTCAGAGCACCAAAGAAAGCGAGGTAGTGGGCTGTGTTGTGGAGCATGAGTAGGACTCCCGCCAGAAGCTCATTGGTCACCAGCAGGTGGTGCAGGTACGCCCTCTGGTGGTTCCTACAGCAGTAGCAGCCACACCCCTCCACCAGGGGCCTGAAGTCATCTTGGTACCTGGTTGGAAGTTGCAAAGTTTAAATAAAATTTGAAGTTTAAGTGGAGTTCATGATGTCCTGCATAAATGTTCTACAGTGTTTTGACAGCAAAGGTCCTGGAGGAACTCCTGGTTGTGGTATTTTATATATACATATATAGCCACAACAAACCTCTTGTCTTTCAAGTTGATCTCAAAGGATGTCATCTGGTCATCAAGATTAAGTTCTCCATTCTCGTGCGTCTCCCCTGCTGTGTCCCTCTCTTCGTCCGCCTCCAACACTGCCAAAACATGCATCTCATTAATCAAAAAAACTACAAAACAATTCCCACCACAATTTCATCCTTTCATGAAAAACAAAGTCTCTATACAATGCTGCTCCGTCAGTCCAGATCCAAAAATAAAACACCAACTCAAAGTTCAATCCAGGTTATAGAGTATGACTATGTATGAAAGAAGGAGCGATGGAGCGATGGAGAACAGAGAAAAAATGTGACATGATATTCATATATAGGGGGATGGAAAAATGATGGATGGTGAAGGAAAAAGCATCAGTAGAAACAAAATTGTACACTGACACTTCCACAGAGGACCAGTATAGAGCTACAGTGAGAAAAAAAAATCAATGATTAAACAGGAGAAAGTGGAGGGACAAAATAATAGTGGCTGAAGCTAGGCGAGAATGAAAAAGGCACGCTGATTATAATTAAGTATTGTGTACCCAATTAGTTTGAAAACTGCAATGCATTTGATGGAGAGAGCAGCTATTGAATCGCTGTAATTAGGTGGAGTTGAACTACAGTACGGCTCTAAGAAACATCCACTGATGTTCGCCTATTTCTGATTTTCAGACCCGGTGAAAAGAGAATTGCTGATTTAACGCCTAAAACATTGGCAGTTCAGCATATGCACTTACATATGGAGGTTTCTCCAAGATATCATCCCAAACATAGATAAATAAATTATACCAATGCCTAGCAGCTGGCACTTTAATATGGGGCAAGTATGATACACCCTGGTTTGTCCGTTTGTGATCATATTACAAGCTGTGACGGGCATCAGCACACAGAGCAGTTCCTAACATGTTTTTGGTGTTAAAATTTGCACTCCTTTCAACTAAATAAGTAAGGCCCAATATATTTTAGCATTTCTGATCCCTTTAAGATAAGTAGCATGAGCTGAAATTGAGTTGGTGGATGATAGAGAGAAGGAGAAAAAAAGAAAGATCGGGTGATCAAAAGAATTGGATTCAAAGATGAAGAAAGAGACAGAGATAAAGACGAGTTTGGATGGCCACAAAGTAAGGGAGGAGGCGAATGGGTAATGTATGACTTGTCATGCCAAAAAGGACACTGATTTGGATGTGGGGATACAAACACCTTCCAACACCTAATTGGTTGAGAGGGGAATTAAAACTTCAAAACCTCTTCAGGTTTTCTGGTTTGACGCCAGCACTTTTCTCACCTCCTGTAAACTCCATTAGACTCCCTGTGCAAAATCGATTAATGCAGCCTGACACTGGATCCTACCAAATACCAAACTTCACTCCATCAGGGGACTGTAATGCAACTTTTTGTATCAAACAGAGAATCCACAATGGGCAGAGTCATTGCATTTTCATTGGCTCTTGTCACACGGCATCTTACCTATGTACTCAGGACAGCAATCAGAAAGATGGGCATGGTTTAATTGTTACCTTACTACTGGAAATCTTATGAGATACAAAATGGATTTCATTGCACCAGCCGACTGGCTTCTTGACCAATTATTTTGACTGACCTGAGGCAAGAGAATACACACTACTCACTGTGCACAAACAAATACACACACACACACAAACACACACAATTTCCTTCGCTATTAGACCTATTAGTTCTGTATCTATTAGTTCACATCCGCCAGGCACCGTGAGCGGCACATGCACACAATTCTTTCCAATTTATTATACCCAAACAGGCATACGCAAACAACTCGAGAGCAAATGTGTGAAGGTGCTTAGTAATTTATGACATTCAGCAAGACCAGCTCTTTTCCAAGTGTTGTTAAGGATAGTGTGGTAATTAGTCCTAGTACAGCTTGTTATTATTATTAGTAATAATAATGCTTTTCATTTATAATGCATTTTTATAATACTCGAAGCACTAGGAATCATCAAAGCACACAAAACAGGATGAGGACATGCACAGCTGTACAACAATTTGAGCGATAAAAAGGGAAAAGAACAAAGCATGCAATATAAATACAGTTTATCAAGACAGCAGAAATAAACATCCAGCAGTCAAAAAGCAATCATCAACAACAGGCATTAAAATACGCGCAAAAAGCAGCAAAGAGCTGTGAATACATCAGGAGAGAACCCCTGCCTAAAATTATCAAAGGCTCTTTTACATAGATGGGTTTTCAGAAGTTTCACAGAGCTTTCAAAGCTGGGCGCATTTTTCCACTTGTCGTGCAGAGCATTTAACAGCTGGTGAAAATTACAGCAGACAGCTGTTATCCATGGTTTTAAGTTTGCCATGGGGTTGCTGGAAGGATATGAACTTGCAGAACAAGGAGAGCGGGTAGGTGTCTGCAGCTCGATCTGATCACAGAGGTAATCTGGAGTTGTCCCACAGACTCTTTTTATACGCAATTGCTTGGATTTTTAAATCAGTGCATGAGTATACAGGAAGGCAGTGTAAAACAGAGCGAAAGTGATGTATAATTGAGGTGTGTATAGGGATGCGTACAGCACTGCTTTGTATGCACTGGAGTTTGTTGAGAGAACTACTTGGAAAATAAATGAAAAGAACATCACAGCAATCAATCCTAGATTTAACAAAACATGTCTCAGGTGTCAAGTAATGACAAATGGTCTGAAGCTCCGGCAGCAATGTTTTGGAGGGGGAAACATGGTACGTCCCAAATGTATGTATAAAATGAGTGCTGACTATCAAACACAGCACCACAGGTTTGTACTAGAGTGGACGGAGATACTGAGGTATTGCCAGAGATAAGATTTAGGTTATTTGCTGTGCAGAGAAACCGCTGCCAATCCAAATTGCCTGTTTTGGAGCAATTAAGTTTTGAGAAATTGTGTTGCAAGTTTTGATTTCACTAAAGCACCCGCTTACAGCCAGCAAGGAGGCATTCATGTCAGGTCTGTCAGAGATGTAAATTTGGGTATCATCGGCAAATCGTTGACATCCCGGTCTGTACATCTTAGGCTACATCCACACTAATACATATTTGTTTTAAAATAGCATTTTAAAACCAAAATGAAGTTTGACTCCACAAGCATTTTAGCACTGTATCAGAAATAATCTCCATCCGTACTAACACACCTGAAAATGCACGTCACATGACAATTCACGCACACTGGGCATGCCCAAGCCGATGCAAAGAGGAGGCAGATTGTCTCGTACAGGGGATGCACTCTGGATTTTTCAGATGAGTATGGGGGTCAGCAGCAAAAGTTACGCATTTTAAAATGAATATGTATTAGTGTGGATGTAGCCTTAATTATGGGCCCAAGAGGCGGCAGGCAGGCTGACATCTGATGGGCCCCATAATTATAAATGGCATTACTCTGATAAATTCAGAGCAAACAGACAAGAACAAGTATAACTCAACCCAGTTTTGTGATTTCTGACATTTTGTGATTTTTTTTTTTTTTTTTTAATTTTCAGGCTGTATGCATGATATATCTGCTTAAGGCTGATTCAGTGTGGCTCCAACAGAAACCTATTTAAGCACAGCAAAAGAAGCCATAAACCATGAAACACACACTACAGAGTCTTGTGAAGTCTCATGTTACACTGTAGCATGTTATCAGAAATTGGTCCCTGCTCAACCAATCAGTATTTGTTTGACACAAGAGACATGAGATGCTGTTGAGGTTTACAGAAGTATGTTTTGAGCTTGACCGGTCTGGTTTACTGACATGTAGCTATGTAGCCGAGTAGCTGCAGAGGATGACTACTCCTCACTGAGGAGGGCTGCAAATACAGCCAATATTTCAAATCTTATCAAGACAGCAGAGTGTAAAATCTGCAAAATAAAACGGCTTGCCAGTGCATTAAATCAATATTAACAACAAATCTATTCTACAGCCACATCTGCACCAGACGGTAGCTAGTATTTATACCACCTGACTGCCTTAACAGTGCGACTTGACGACAGAACTGATATAACTTATATAAAGATAATTGAGAGCTCTTCTCTCCACACAAAATGTTCTCATAAAACCTAAAGAAGAAAGAAGACCAAGATGTAAATTATTGCACTCTCTACACTACTTGCACAAACAGAAATGGCATTTCTAGCTTACTATTATTATTAATGCATTTCTATATTGTAAATAATCTATAATAATGACACTCTACCATAGAATACAATTCTATTTAAAATTTTAATTTAAAGTGTACCATTTCTTTCTTCCTTGTGACAAATGGTGAATGACTTTCCAGAGAGCATCTTCCACCTGCTCCTAACACCACTGATTACATTAAAAATGTTAACCTCCCACCCCGCCTAATTATTTGTCATAAGTTCCACTACGTATGACATTTCGAAGTTTTTACTACTGGTTTAACCCTCTGGTCCCTGTGCCTTTCTTTTAGAGAAATGGCTCCAAGGAAAGCAATATCATTAGTAAGGAAGAATGGCATTTCCCACAACACTGTTTTTCATTTTGATATTATGTCTTTGGGATTTAATTCCAATCCAACTGCATGCGGTGAAATTGCTTGTTCCTTATCCACATATCACATATTGAGTTGTCAGTTTTCTGAGGCACACGAAGCATGTGGTGGAGGACCTTAGAGGAAAATACCCCCCACCACCACCCATTTTTTGGGTCATTCCCTACATTGCACCTACATTTTTCACCTGAAAAACAGAGAGAAAAAAAGGCCACTTCACACTGTATGGCCCTGGGCAAGGATGTTTTAACAGAAAGGTCATTTGGTTTAACAGGAATGTGAGAGCAATGAGGGAGAGCAACCATAGTCGAAAAGGTCTCATTTGCATTTACACTTCTTGTGTATAATAAAAATGTTATCAGTTTTATTTCTGAAACAAGCCATGTCATTCCTCCTGTATGCTGTGATTCAAGTGGTTACACATGTATATTAACCTACGTTCATGGATCAATATCCATGCAACAACTGGCAATTTTCTAAACAGAAGACAGAGGGGCTGGGATGGATAAACTCATATCAGAAAACCAGTAATTGATTTTATAATAATACAAAAAACTCTACATTACACTACTAGACAGTCTTGATGGTGTGTCCTAACCACAGACTGTAAAAAAAAAAAAAAAAAAAAAAAAAAATCAACAAATGAAATGTATGCAGCACAACAGCGTTTACAGTTTCAGTTAATACCCTGAAAAGTAAAATTAGTCTACCATCAATGTGTCAGCTGATGACGTACAGTAGATAAATAAATGTTCATAGTTTGATTACAGCATTGTTGCAAAATATCAGATGTTATTTGTTATTGATAATTTATAATATTACGTTGATTTTTTTTTTTTTTTTTTTATGTTGATTTAAAACAGAGTTAGAATAGTAAAACTAAGTTATTTGGGGTGATACTGGTATTGAGGTCCAAATCTGTGACACTAGTCTTTAGCACAGTAATTCACCACACCTGCAGAGGGCGCTCTACCTGCGCGTTCCGGGTCCGGGGTGATGTCGAAGTTGAAGCAGAGAGCGCAGCCTCGTTCCGTCACCTGGAAGGGGAAGAAGCTCTCGAACAGGTCCACCCCTGCCTCCACGCACGCCAGCACCTCGTCAGGCCTTCCCACACCCTGCAGCAGTCTGACGTTCATGCATGACGCACACACACACACACACACACACACACAAAGCAAACAGTTGTTAAATGCTACAGAAGACACAAACACAGCACAAAGTTAAGCACTGAACTGCACATGAAATCAATGTAAACAAACAACCCACAGACGTCAATGAGTACACAGACGATCTATAAAACGTTGCGACACACAACAGGTATACACAAATGCCAATAGCGTTTCCTTTCCCTATAGCGTGCTACAAAAGATGGTTGCCATAGCTTCCAGGGAGGAAGGCGGGGGTTGACAACTTGCCATGGTTTCTGGGACATTTAGTGAGCATTATGAGAGAAAGCACAGATGAAAGAGGAGTGGAAAGGCATAGAGTAGGGCAGGATGATAGTCTGTCTAATGGCCACTGAGTAAGCAACTCACTACAGGTCTAAAACCCAGGCCAGCTCAAGTGGAGTCGAAAAAACATACTCGCAAAATAAAATCTAGACCCTGATATTCCGGTCAAAAATGCATCAGCAAATGCAGACTGAGCTTTAAGTGTTTAAAACTGTACAATCCAAATGCACCTTAATGGCTCTTTAAAAGAAAGAAAGCTGTACCACGTATTATGACTTTTTCTCTACACCAAGGAAACTCACAGCAACTAAATTTAGCCCCAAACTTAACACCAATTTCCACCCACCCATTCCTGCTCTTCTGTCCACACACTGTC
Source organism: Myripristis murdjan (assembly GCF_902150065.1). NCBI lineage: Eukaryota > Metazoa > Chordata > Actinopteri > Holocentriformes > Holocentridae > Myripristis > Myripristis murdjan. Next base: position 13,709,504 of record NC_043999.1, read on the forward strand.
ACACACTGACCTAGCTATAGCTTCAAACCAGGCTCCCTGACTCACACATAGCGCCGCATGCAGCTTTAGTCCCTTTCACAACCTTAAAAGCTGCCTGAAAAAAATGCTTTGCTCTACTTTCAGTGTTATCTATTCCCTCCTTACATTTTACTTCTATGTGATACTCTGATATGCCTAAACTGCTTCCGTCACGGCCCCCTGAACTCCATACAGTTAGGTTCTGTTTAACATTATGAACACTTGATCACCTTTTTTAAAGTTATTTACTCTTACTTTGTTACTAGGTGATGATAGAGTGCATAAATACTGAAATTCAGAAAGTGAACATTTTCTACTGTGCACAGGAGGCAGATTTTGCATGTTGACATCCATAATGATGATAGCTGAGGATAGGCATTCTGAAAAAGGCAATTAAAAGATGTGGTTATTCAAGCTACATTATAATAAGAGTAAAGTATTATATAAGTTTACCAGGCAACACTACTTTGAAACTGAAAACCCACAGACAATTTCTCAGGCATTTAAAGATGATATATCAGAAACATAAACCCAGGCTTAAGAATAATTCCTGTGTTTTTTGTGACAGCTGGAGAAGGCTACCCTTATTTACAATATTCCTACTATTGTCTGCATGGTCGGTACAGTTTGAGATAACAGGACTTGTTTTCTTGCCTTCAGAAGGGGCCGTTTTCTTCCATTCATTTCTCTACACTGACAAACAATTTCCACAAACATGAATATTGCCTGAGCTAGATAATTTATTGCCGTAAACAACGCCACACTACGTCCTCCTTGAGTTGAAGCTTGTGAAATAAAAAAAAAAACTGCCTTCTCAGAAACTCTGTGCATGCAACTCAGCACATGGAGGAGGTGCCCCTTTTTAATTTTTTACTTCCTGCCCTTTAGAGATTCTGTGCATGCTACTGCTGAGTTGAGTGTTTCCATATCAGCGCACTCTCATGCTGCGCCTGGCTCACCTGACGTCTGAGAAATGGAAGCCTCTGCGAAGACATAATCAGAGACATGCTGCCTAACAATGTATTACTGTAGGTGGGACAGCAGTTCATTTCAAGCTAGATTTGAAGCTGTATACTTTGTATTGTTCCTGTTATGAATAAAAAGTCAATAATAAACAGACGACATGCACTGCAAACACATGGGAAATGCTAACTACACATACAACACTAAATGGGCTATAGCTCTAAATGACACCAGCCGTGCTATCCTTGAAGGTTAAGCCGAGATGGCAGACTGTGGATGGCTTGGAGAGTTGCCACCAGAGCTGCTGGGTTTCCACTTGCAATTAATCAACATAACTAATTGACTGTGCAGATCCACACCCCACTGCTTCCCAAACACCCACCCACTCACCAGAAGTCCCCAACTGGACCTGGCTATGCTGCAGGTCACATTGTTATTGCAGTCGGGACAGAACACAGATGGCCACAGCTGGGTAGTGACAAATTGTGATGAAATACGGGAATCGGTTACTTGGTTTTGTGAGAGGAATTTGAATAAAACTGAATTAAGTACAAAAGAGTTCAGTTTGAGGATCAGTTAGGGGGCCAGTGTTTTTGCTCGTTTTACCCATTTGCTGCACCACATGCATACATTACATTACTGCCAACCATTTTTCAAAGCATATCATACGTTTGCAGATTTTTGAATACTCAGCTGATTTCCCTGTTTATTTAGTTTTATTCAAATGTTCAGACGATAAACTGACTTTAAAAACCCCCCGCTGTTCCAGTTGACATTCATGCCGAGATTTAGAAGTCAGGGATGTTTCAAAACGATGTTTGTAAATCGGTCATTTCTTCAGGGATTATTTTCTGACAGAAACATGTATTTTGTTGTGTGGGTTTCCGAGTGTGATAGGAGGGAAAGGTGCATTCAAGTGTTATCTATAAATGAGGGAAAAACACAAGCAAGAGAGCGCCACACCATCCTTTTTCCACAATGCTAAAGTTTGCATATTATGTGTATGTGTATGTGTATAATAGCATGTGAATGCCATACAGCTCGGCAGCCAATTTGAAGTCACAGTTGTCAAAACTTTGCACCTGAAAGTGAATGCATCAGACAATGTAAGGCCTTCTCGGATGAATGCAGGCCTTAAACTAAATGGTGAACCAACAATAAAGAAACTCTGTCAAACAGAAACCTTGGCAGGATGCAGGATGACAGATTACCTATCTAAATAAAGTTTCAAGTCTCTGCAAGTTGATTTTAGGCTCCGCACTGAAAAGATAGGAAAGGAATGGCTGACTAGACGGTAGGAAAAACACATTAAGATTTATATACTATGGCATGCTTTGAAAAGTTGGTAGTGATGCAAAATATGTGACTTGTAGCAAATGGGTTAAAACATGCAAAAACATTATCCTAAAGGCAGGGGTGCATTGCTACATCTTGGTTTTCATCTAGGGCATAAATGCAGTATGTGCCTCTAAGTACATCTCTCTTTTCTCACTGAGGTCAGGGTAATGAAGGAGAGGATATTAGAAGGGACAGAGTATGCCCACCCACCCACTACACACACCTGCTGCCTTGTGTTTGACTGATGTTGACTGACTGTTTATGTAGTTACACTTCATTTACACGCTGGGGAAGCAGGAAAAATTACAAAGAAATCATAGCACTGAAAAAGTGAAGGTACAAGGCATTCTCTCCTCGCAATTGTATTCCATTCACATTTTGGAGCTTCCCTACTGACTCAGTCACACATTCATGTGTACTGCCAACCTGGGTTTGCCTTCAGGCAGCTCCTTGGTAACAGCAGCAATGAGTTGGATCCTCAGCGCCTGATCCATAGAGCCCGTTTGGAGGCCGTCCAGACAGAATCCAGCCACGGGCCTCTTGGCTGTCTCTTTGGCTGAGCGCACCCTTTCTTCCAGGATGTCTCCTCCTTCCACCACCCCAAACACCGCCACTCCCTGCAACTCCTAACAAAAACAGGGAGAGCTGGGTAAAATAACTGATAGAGAGAAATCTTTGAAACGTGCAGAGAGACTGAGGGAGACAGAAAATGATGGATACTGGCACCCAAGAGGACAAGAATGATAAATAGGCTCAGTGCGCCTCTTCATCAAAATTGCATCCAAGTCTTTAGGTCGACTGGGAAAATTGCTGTTTGTCTGTGTACCTGTGTTTTGTGGTGCACTAGCAGACACTCATCCAGGTGGGCCAGAGTTCGATCCACTGATTTTCTAACTCTTTTGCGAGAGGTGTTGCTCTGCCAGGTCTCTCCGTCTGCCATACTCTGGTACCAGTCTGGCCGCACTGTCCTCTGCAGAGCCATGAACTTGGCAACTGTCAGCTCTATCCGCCCGCCGCTGCCCCACACCGACACCGTCTGACCACAACGAGACAAGATATTTTCACTTGAGAAGACACTGGAGTGACATCAGTGCCATTGTTGATGCTAGATTAGCACCAGGATAATTCTTCTCAAAAGAAATGTTGAGTGTCTGTGCAGAGTGCAGAGAGTCTGACCTTGTTGGTGATGTGACCTGCGGGGCACGGGGTCACGGGATCATGAAGTGAGCAGTACAACACTGTATCGTGAAGACCTGCACAAAGCAGAACAACAATCAATGTGTAAGGTGACTCTTCACTCAAAGAGAACAAAACAAGGCAAGGCGTTAGTCAGAAAATGGACTAAGCAAGGTGAAGAAGCCAGTCAGTTCATTATTGTATGTTAATTTCTCATCTGTGAGTCTCCAGAGAGGAATGAGCTGTGGTCTTATCAGCGAACCCAGCAGCATCAGAAGATCAAAGGGTGACCGAACATGAACGCAAGAACCAACAGCAAATACAGTTAATTTCTAATTATCCAATCAGAGCTTTCAATTTCTGGGACTCTCGATTAAAAACTGTAATAATCCTCTGGCGGTGAACAACAAGTGACGCTGCAGTAATTACATTTCTAATATCAAATCTGGTTGCCTAAGGCAGGGTAGAGCTCAGTGTCATTGCACAGATGGGCAAATGAGGTCACTCTTCTGGGGCAAATTACACAAAACAGAAACTGCTTTGAATCAAGCTCATTGCATTAATCAGCTTTTCGACAACATATTTAGAAGCACTGCAATTTAACTCCCTCCTTATAATTTCAGTCAGTGAAAAGAATGTGGACTGTGTACTACATGCACATTACTTTAAAATGCAACTCAGAGTGAATGTGTGCACCAGGCATGTATGACATTTACACAAATCCCCTGGTCATACCCACACAGGATTGTGAGCACCAAAATACCCAGGTGCAGGATCTTCTGAGGTGGTAGAGATTAAAAATGGCTATAAAATTGGCAAGAGGGCTAAACAGGCAATGGGTTGGAGCAGAACAGCAAAAAGGTTAGATACAGAAAAATAAATCAAGCCCTCCATGTGACCCAGAAGTAACTCAAATTCCCCCCCGCAAGGAGACAAAACTCTTTAAATGAACACCAAAGCCTTTACGGAGGATGCACAGGAATATCACGATCCAGAATGTGAACACGGCACATTGAAAATACATTCCTCTGAAATGAAACATGACTGACCCATTAAGGGGATCAGAAAGACAACTTTGACAGAGAGATGCAATATCTGAACATCGCTTGTCTAAATCCCCTGAAAATGAAAGTCTGTCAAAACCTTGAAATGTTTGATCAAAGTATAAATCCTCTGTGAGTGTATTTTTAAGCTCCCTGAGCCGCACTAATTTGCAGATTGACAACTTTTAACTGCATGCATCAAAGCCATTTTAATAACTTTGTAAAACTGCAGGAAAAAAAAAAGCTCACATCGCTGTGCATTTGGTTTCTTTGGTATCTTTCTCAGGTATTCTATCAGTATCCAATAAAAGAAGTTCTGCTCTAATGCGGCAAATATGAGCTTTAGTGATTTTGTTATTTGAAAGCTGATGATGTCTTATCCGTCATTTAACACTGCCTGAATGCGCTGAAAAGGCGTACTGTTATGGTTTAAGTCTCGCCAGTGATGCTCAGCACATGAACTGTTTATATTCATCCTCTGCTATCCTATTCAGGCTACTCTCTGGAAGGAATGTGATAAGAGAGGAGAGCAGAGTGCATACAATAAAGAAAATAAATTAAACTGCAGTAAATTTCACACGAGGAACCACCAAAAGGATTTTATTATACAAAAGTAAAAAAGATGGAGGACTTGGGGTGACACATCAGGGTCCTAAACATAAAAAAACAGCTTTTTGTGAAAATACTGCATCTAGTCTTCAAAGAAAAGCGACATTGATCGGTGAAGCCCTGAGTTGGAGCAAAGAAGAAAGGCAGAACAAAAAGCTCTGTGCCTTACAACAAACTTATTTATAATGATTTTGTGACTCATATTGCACACTGGATCAATATGTCCAGTAAAAATGCATACATGAAATGTGTGAAAATGTGTATGGCGGTGGTTTTGCCGACAACAATGTAGACCATTCTGACTACCAGACATGTATTCAAGACATTTACAGAGAAAAGTGATCAGAAAAATAAACAAGACATGATGTGGCTCAGTTGGCAGACGAGCAGCCTGAGCGATGCTTTGGAAAAACTAAAAGATTCCCTATAGATAACTGTGTAGACGATGAAACAATTGAACATTTATTATTAGGTCTGATGTGTGGGGGAAAACAGCCAGTGTTTTAATGTGAATGATAACTACAATGCAGTGATGTACAGGTTTTTGTTTTGTTTTGAAAACAGGAAAACAGGAATTTTATCGGACAGTTGTGTGTGCAGTAGCAACAAAAATCTGGAGGAGGAGGTGTGGCTGTGGACTGTACACCAAGTCTGTGATGTGGTCTTCATCAACCTGTGACTGACGTGAAAAGACTCAGATCACTAGACAGGAGACAGAAAAGACACACACCTTGGAACTTGTTGGAACGGCGACTTTATCAACTGGACTGTGCTGAAACTGTGGCCCCGTTTACACAACAACAATTTTTACAAAGAACAGTAAACTTTTGTTGCGGTTTGGCCTTTCATTTACATGACAACTGCGTTTTAGGTGCAAACTTTGGAAACCAGGTTCCAGAGTGGAATTTTTTGATAACACCACTACATGCCGTGTAAACTGGCAAAACGAAATTCTTGTGAAAACGATGACGAAACGGCCCCACTTCGTGTGTGACTTTGACGCGAACAGGAAAACAACAATGGTGGACTATCAAGCTGTGTTTGTGCTTTGTACGCAGGTGCGCGGTGCTACTCTGTGGTGTTACACTGCAAAGTTACACCGCCACCCACTGGCCTGGCATGCACACTACAGCGTTTTCAGTTGTTTTTGTGGATCCATCCCTGCGTTCCAAATCACATACTTATACTTTTTACTGTTAGTATGTACTGCAGCTGCCCTTACAAAGTATGTAGTTTAGTATGAAATGTGCACGCGTATGCATACTATTGGGACACACTACATACATCGTCCCTGAAGTCCGACCCTCTTGCTCACTTCCACTGCCGTCCGTAGCGGCAAATTTGAATGTTGTTGTGAAAATGCCGGTGCTGTTTCATACTGCGCTGTCGTCTGTCATATTTCTGATCTTCTGTCTTCCTGTTGCTGCTGCTGTCACTGAACGAGTTTTGTGCGATATGTGTGTTTTGTTGTCTTCCGTATGTGGGCGTGGCTTGTACACGCAACTCAGTCAGTGCGACGTAGCGTCCGCTGCGCATAGGATTGTGGGTCAGAACGGCCAGAGCAGCATGCTGAAATCCATACTGTGAAATCTGACCGGATGTAGTAGAACATCCTGGTACTCTTGGCATACTGCATCTGACATACTATGTATTGGGACATACTAAATCTTTTTTTTCCCTACTAAATAGTATGGTAGGTAGGTAGGTAGGTAGGTAGGTAGATACTTTATTCATCCCGCAGGAAATTCACATTTTCTTCAGCAGTATCCACAGATTACAGATTAAGTAAATAAAAAAATAGAAATAAAGAATAAGATCTAAGTATAACAGAATATAAGTATGACTATTGGAACGCAGGGAACTTTTTAAAAACACAAAGGATAAAGTTTTCAGTTTTTATCAGAACTGTTGTCGTGTAAACGGGGCCTGTGTCTTTACTTTTTTTTTTTTTTTTTTTTTACTTTTTTTTCCCCCTTTACATTTTTTTTTTCAATAAAGTATTACACACAAAGAAAAAGTGGCGTGTTTACTGTTTACAGTACCTGCAAACTTCCTGAATCCATCCTTGAAGTCCTCAAGTACTTCCTGGTGTTCTGCTCTTGAGGGCAGGCAGGAAGAAACAGAAATGTAAGCAAGACAATTTCACACACACACACACACACACACACAATATAAGCATGCAGGAGAGAGAGAGAGAGAGAGAGAGAGAGAGAGAGAGAGAGAGAGAGAGAGAGAGAGAGAGAGAGAGAGAGAGAGAGAGAGAGAGAGATTGGGGTGTCTTACATTGTCGACAGAGTGAGCTGAGTAACCGAGGGAAGGTTGGTGAGAGTGTGTAGGGTGTCCTGTGTGAGGTGGGGCACTGTGCCACAGCGTGTGTACAGCAAACATCCCGGGACCTCCAGGGAGTGCTGTCCGCTCCTGCCGAGCCCCTTCAGGACGCCCAGCCGACACCCCCCCTGTACCACACGGGACAGCTCCAGCTTCATCCTGCTGCGGACAGAGCGCGGCTTAAGTAATAATTAATTAAGAAACAAACGAACAAAATAATACCCCCAACATTTGCACTGCATTGTCTTACCAAAAGAACCGGCTTCTAGTTTGAATAGCCGGCGTTGTGTGATTTGTATGAGCCACGTAGCTAACACTGCCACTCACGTGTTAGCATGTACACACAGCTTCCGGCAAACTCTGAGTGTACGGATATTTCAGCGTTTTAAAACCCCTTTGTAATTCTCATTCAGATATCTAACAAAGAACAGACGCAACGCCAGCTGTATGTGAACAGAAATATGGCTAAAAAATACAGCACATTTCGCTTACCAAGCCTACAAGAAGTCCCGACAGGCAAAGAACTACAAGTCGTGTAAATGTGTCGTCATCAGCAGCAGCCGCGGGGAAACAAACTACTGACTCGCGCGTCCAAATGAAACGAGTAAAACGCCGTGAAAACAAGTCCTTTTCTTTCAAAATTGTACTTTATGTCCGACTTTCTTTCTTTTCATTTCTTGTTTTTTTTTCGACACGCTATCTTGCCTTGGTTAAGAGGGAGACTAAGTTACCATGGTTACCAAAGAGACGCTTCTGCTGCTAATAAAGCCTACTGGGAAACGTAGTCCATAAATGTTTCACCGGTAAATCCGTTAGCCTTGGGAAATGATTAATTTACTACATTACCCAGAGTGCTCAGCACACTTAGCTAGCTCTAGTACAGCTTTGACTTTCCCCCTGTCTTCTTTGTAGTTACTTAAATTTAAAAAAAGATAAAAATGCAAATAGAGGCCGATATGTTGTAGGTGATGGATAAAGCTAGATTATAGCATCGTAATTTAAGAGATTTAGGTGTAGCATAAGTGGTGATGACTTTCCCCGGCCACAATCCTCATCTCTTCAGCTGGAAGGGGTGCACACCATCCGCAGAGACGGTGAGTTTGGTTTCTGCATTAATGTAAAGCCAAGAAGCCAACAGCAGCAATGATCGTCTTAGACTTTATCGTCGCTGTTGGGGGAAAAGGAAAGAGGAGAGCCCCTTCAAGATGATAACCCGAAGAGCTCTTTCAGTTGCACCTCAGCACGTCCGCTTATCAGAGAGGAAAATATCAAATATTCATGTGTTTGAACTGTATTATACTTTTCAGACCTTACCTCGGAATATTAAATCCCCCAGTGAGATAGAGCCAAAGTGTAAAATCGTTCTCTTTCATCTCTGAATAAAAGAAAAGTGCGTATAAATTGAGCTCTATGTGAATAAACAGATTATTTCCATCTGGGGAAGGCTTAGAGGTGACACACGGATGACCTCTCCAAGATACTCAGATGTGTGCATTGTGAGTCAGGCCAGGGACAGTTTCATCACCGCCAGTATTGCACTGATTTTTTGACACCTGGGAAATGATGCTGAAGTAATCTGTCCCTTCAGAGGAATGGCTAAGATTTCCTCTGGAATAATCCGCAGACACCAGGCACCGGCTCTGGCCTCAATTTGCACACTGTGCCCGCAGCTTACAGCTTCTGTGAACTCGTCTGGGCATCACAAGCAGGCAGAGGTGACAGGGACCTGCTTTCTCACAGCCCTCACAGGCTCCTCTACACATCGCATCAGCTTAAGCCTAAAATTAATTTGTTTTAACAGATGCGCCGGAAGAATGGTGATGTTGATCAGTGGATGAAGGTGAGAACCTTTTCGCCTCCTCTTATGCATGTGTGTGTTTATTTTTGTTTCTAAGCTGTTTGCCCACATACACTCCATTAATGAAATTTCCTCCCTCAGCGAGTGGAGATGGCTTCTGCATTTGCTGTGTCAGAAGTTTTCTCCCACAAGAAAATTAAATCAGCGATAAACAGCCATGCAGTGGCACTGCAAAGCACTGACCAGTTGCAAGATCATGATGAAGCTTACAGTGAAGGTAGGTCAGCCCACTGAAATAATAGAAATTCTCTGGGGAGGTGTTACCTGGAGAATAGTGAGAGCTGCAGTAGACCTGAACAATGGACTGCAGGTGTTTGTGTTGCTTTGTCTTGCAGCTCAGGCTATTCTGAGTGACTGGATGAACAAGAAGTTGCGGCTGGAGATGGAGATGGAGCCGGACCAAGATGATGACCTGATTAGCTCCGCTGAGAGAAGCAGTCCTGTTGTGTTGGCTACTGCTCAGCCCACGGCCCTGGACTACAGCAGCTTTGATGGTACTGAGCATAGATGGAGATTACTGTATCCCTACAAGCAACCTGAGGCTGAGCGTATTTAATCAAGACTATATCAGATTCAATGTCTCTGAAGAGAATTGATCTGGGCCAAATGATGGGAGAAGATACTGAGACTGTAGTTAAATACTTTGATGACTGATACATACAATATTTTTAGAACAGTTTACCCCAAAATGAAGATTCAGTCATTAGCCAAAGTGTTAAAATATCTTAAATTCAGTTTTATGAATATCATGCCCCCATGGAATAGTCTTAAATTTGAATTTATTTCAACATAAACATTTTAATATCCATATATTTCTATTTGTCAAAATTAAACAATTTCCTCTATTGGTTTTAAACATATTTGATGTTATATAACTAAGTCCACTGCATAACCTAATACTTTATACTTACCTGTCCTTCTTACCAATACAGAGAAATTCAAGAAAATCCTTCACCCTGTCCTAAGTTCTGTAGAAAATAGTCAGATTTATTACAGTAGCACCTTGATATCTAACTCAAAGGAAACTGTTACAGGAATAGTTCATAGAAGCATCTAGTTAATAACCAACCAGCCATTGCACTGGACCAAATATAGTATAGTAGTACTTACCTTAATACTTACCTGCACATCTTATTTGACTGAGGAAAAGATGATTTGTCCAAAACTCAGTCATTTTAACCTGATGTTATAAAAAGACCATTAAATGCAGTAAATTGACTTTCTGATACCCGTAGATACACCGCTAATATCTACCCACCATCACATCAGTTTAAACTCCATAAATGTCTGCACCACCACCAAACACACACTGAGTTAGCCAACATAATTTTTCTCAGCCCCCTACCAAACGACTGGAGTTAAGAGCCATTTTACAACTCCAATATGTCCATCATATTTCTCCAAACAGCCTCTGCAGCATAACATAAAAAAAAAAAAAAAAAAACATAAAAACATAAAAGTATGTTTCAAAACAGCTGGACTGTGGGTGCAACATAAATAGGATGGACATTTTATGGGTCTAAGGCGCTGGTGTTTGGTATTGTGGAAATTTCAGTGCAGTCTCAGCTGATATGGAGGTGAGCAGGTAATGGTTTGATTTCAACTAAATTCACAATACATCCTCAGAGCTGTACAACCACTTGGCTGAGGAACAGGAGGACAGCATGATAAACAGCTTCCTTCAAGACCTGATGGAACATGACGTGTTAGACTCTGGAGCAGCGCAGCGCCTGGCATCAGACGCCGAACAGAATAGGAAGAAAATGAGAGACCCCAGCATCAGCATGGAGGCACGGCATCAGCAGGTACAGTTCGTCCTCAGAATGATGCCGAGGGGCTTAGAATGAAATGTGACGCTCTGTAGTGTTAGAGAAACCCACTGACTGGCACCGAGTGAAGCAGCTGGAACAATGGGCCCCTAAGCCATGTTCTCAGTCACACTGATTGCTGCTGATTGCCTCTGAAGGTGCGCGAGAACAGGGCACGACGGGACGCTGAGAGGCTGGAGCAGCAGAGAGAGAAAGAGGCCCAGCGGGCGGCCAGAGTGGAGGCAAAACGTAGGGAGCGAGAGGAGGAGATGAGGAGGAGGCACGAGGCACGTAAGCAGGAGGAGATGCTGCAGCAGGAGATGGTGAGACTGCGGCGCCAGATGGAGGAGAAGAAAAGCCTGGAACAGATGGTTAGACAGAGGTATGGTATCCACAGCAACCACTGACCCCTGCTGATGTGGCAACATCTAATCCCCACATTGGAAAGTACCCTCAATCTCCTATCTGATTGCATTACCTGTGGTGCGACCAGCCACATAAACACCTTTCTGAAACAGATTGAATGGATTTATGATTACTTAATGACTAGAGAAGATTCAAGATTCAATTAAAAGGCTCCCTGCCTAAACACAGGGCTCCTACACATTTTCCAGTCCAAAATTCCTGACTTGCATTTGGTGGATTTTTTTCAGACTATGTTTAACATCTCAGATTACTAATAGCTACATATTCATCATGAGTGTATATGCTCCATCTGTTAAATGTGCTGGCAGCTTCATTACAAATGATGAGACACCGGATGCTGACGATGCTTTGACAACATCCTCATGGCTTCTCCCTTCCCATATGATTAGTGGTGGCTGCCTCACTCATGTTAGAGATGTTGAATGACTTCACACACAGTTTGCACCATGCTCTTTCCTCTGTTTTAGAGTTTCAGATGGGTAAGAAAACTTGCATTTCCCATCTGGTGGCCTTGGATGAGATGGCACAGCGAGCGCCACGGTTGATTTGTGCACTGTAATACAGACAGGTGTTTGAATCTCTCTGCCCCGCCCACTCAGTGGAAAACAAACAGCTGTCTGCTCCAAACTGAACAAACTCAAAATCTGCTGCTTGTATGACTAATTTATTATTGCAGTTTCCGAATTAGGCTTTTTAGAAAAATACGTTTTAGAAAACTGTTAATACAACCATAGTCTGGAAACCAAATACTTTTCCATAGTCTCTCCTACTTTTCTATATTTATATAGACCTGGAAATGATCAAAATCATATTCCATACTTTTTCATTCTTTTCTAGACAGAGTAGGAACTGTGCAAACAACTGCTATCAAAGTCCCCTTGCAAGAAAGCATTTAACCCAGCGCTTCGAGTGAACAGCTCGTTGGACAATGCTGTTATGTAACCACTTCTCCCCCCCTGCATGTGCTGACCCAGGCCATGGCCATTACTGTAATTGCAAATATGTTCGATGCCAACCTTCATGATGTGCTTATTTGTTAATTAAAGCAGAAAAAAATATGCGAATAACATGCACGCACCTGCACTCATTTTGTAGTAATCGTGATGCTGCCACCAATTTAAATTTTCACTGTGCCTTTTAATTATAATGAAGCCAAAATAACAAAAAGTATTTCTGTGCCATGTGTGTCCCACAGAGAGAGGGAGAAGCTGGAGAGGCAGAGTGCAGCCAGGAGCCTCCAGTCAGGGCCTCCACCTCCCAAAAAACAGCAGCACCAGGATGAGGAGCGGCTGTACAAAGAGCAGCAAATTCAAACCCTGGTTCACATACACAATCTCAAGGTTGGCATTTGTACCCTGTGTGTGGGTGCCAGTATCCGTATTCATTCCCATTATTGTTATTTATGCGCATTTGAGAGAATGTTCACCATAGCTGGTGTGGCTGCATGCACGGATTTGTGTGCACATTTTAGTGTCTGCAGAGGCATTTCTCTGGATGGTATTCGCTGCTGCTGGAGCGAAGGATGCGAATGGGTAAAGTTGCAGCCCTCAGTGACTGGAAGAGACAGCTGAGAGCATGGAGAGCGTGGCGGGCACTGGTGTGGGCACAGCAAAAGCAGCGAGAGGAAGAGAGAACAGAGGAGGAGCTGCGAGCAGAAAACAGGCAAGGGCTGAAAACAGTAGGCTGTGGATACGCCACTGAACCCATAATAGTGAAAATCCTGTTGCAATTTGAAAGCGTCTTTTATTATAAATGGCAGAAGGTAGCCTACCTATACAGCATGAGACTGTCCATTGATATAGTTTCTAGGAAAACACACTGACTGACAAAACATTTACATCCTGTTCCCCTAACCGAATAATTCATGGTATTTAATTAGTAGGGCTGGTCCGTATATTGTTATTGCATCGACATCATGATTTGAGACCAAATCTCATCTGGGACTGCGGATATTGTAATAATATGTTATGGCATTAGTGTTGTCTTTCCTGGTTTTAAAGGATGCACTACAGTAAAGCGATGCAATTTTCTGAGCGTAATAATTTGTTGTAACTGTTAAGTTATTTGCACCATGACCATATTATTAATGACTATTTAGTAAAAATCTTTTGTGTGTAAATATGAAAATACCAATAGTCATCTCTACAGTAATGCCACTATCAATATTGAGGTATTTGGTCAAAGATATTATTTGTGATTTTGTTCATATCACCCAGCCCTACTAATTAGTGAAGATTAAGGAAAATGACCCAACTCTTCATGTCCTCCAGACGATGCCAGCAGGCCACGGAGAACAACCGGAGGCGATTGCTAAGGCGATGTTTGAATGATTGGCGGCTGTGGTGTCGGATGGAAAGGGAGCAACGAGAGATTTTGGCCCGGCAGGAGGAAACTCGGCACAAGATGGCTGCCCTGATCAATGCTGCATCAGCAGGCAAACTCAACACTGCCAAAAGCACCGCTTGTAAGGCACTGATGGCTCCAGCTGAGGCATCCGACCAACCAGAGACCACTAAAAAGGTGAGAGGTGCTCGCAAAAATCCAATTGTTGTCAGCAATAATGCACAAAATGTAACTTATAACAATATGTTTAATGGTGTCCAATGGAAAAAACCTTGCAAATCACACTGTCAAAAGCCAAAGGTGATAGAGTGACTGGAATCATGAATAAACCATCAGCTGTACAATAGGCAGCTAATTCTAAAGGCCAACGAGCAAGGCAGTGAGTGTCAGAATTTCCCATTACTATATGAAACTGTCTTGGCCTGCTACAGTTTGATTTCTACCTCCACAGTTTCACAGTGCTGAGAAAAAAATATTGCCATTGTTATACTTGGCAATAAACTGAATAAACAACTTCTCTTTCTCAGTTTCATGAAATGACCTGTACTTTTGAGTTAATCATCCAGGGAGAGAAGCCTTCGCTGCTGAAATATTCACAACCCTGCTAGGTATCACCAGAGTGAGAGAAAAGGGAAAGGAGTGGTGTAAATATAGCGGATGCAGGGAGGGGGAGGGTAGAACAGATGGGAAGAATGTGCAAGAGAAATAAGAGATAGAGGACAGTGGAACAGAGCTCAAGGGACAGAAGAAAGGGAACGGGAGATGAATTAGGAGGCAGTGCAGTTCATGGTGGAGGAGTCATGGGAAGCCATGCCTGTTATCAGGCCTCTGCTGCCTGTATCAGGATGCCTGGAGCTCAGCAGAGATTAAACTGACCTGAGATACTTATAGGAGATTGGTGTGTATGTTGTGCTCCCTTAAGCTCTGGGCAGGTTTTATCTTGTTGCCGTCTGTAATACCACTTCCCTGTCCGTTTTCATGTAGGAAGATCACCACAGGTCAGGCAGTCCAGCCCCTGTTGCTCCCCCAGCACATCAGGAAAACCTCCCGGTGGGTGCTGTGACCCAGCCGACACAGCCTTGGCAGGTGAGCCGACGGCATGCGGCGCTGACTGCTGGCGAGCTCCGCCGGGCACGACGGAGAGGTGAGGCGGGCGGTGGTGCCAGCTCCACCTGTTCTCAACGTGCAGCGTCACTGGGCAGCCACTTTGAGCACAGGCACGCCGTCCAGCAGCAGACCATCACCCAGCAGAGGAAGCTCCTCAGGGAGCAAAAAGAGCAAATTGCACAGCTGCAGGAGGAGCAGACCATAATGAGAGTGAAACTGGACGTGCAAAGAACTGCACAGCTGACACAACAGGCACCTCCTGCCCCCTCCAGGCCAGAGGGGCTCAACTTTGACCCCGAAAAACAGAGGTAGGGTCAGTGAGAGACACCCGGGCTGTATATGTGGGTGTGCCGCAGATTGGTCTATTTAGAGCCATGTACCTCAACTGTAAGCGTTACCTATCATCAGCAGAAGTGAGATGAAAGAGGCTGACTGTGCTTCCTTGCCCCACTTTTATATTATTTGCAATCCCTGTTTAAATATTACTTTTATTAGAATGCTATAAATTATTGAGTAGTAATAATATCTGTCTCCTCAATTCAGCAACTGAATTGTTTCCCATTTGGGAGTATTTAACTCGCCCCCAAGGTCAAATTGGAAACTTATACTTTACAGAGTTTGCTTGCAGTACAGCGCTCTCTGTTGCTGTTATACCCCCAAGATTGGAGGATGGAAGCTGGATTTGGAGGGAACTGAGAATGGTTATGCATGCAGGTAGTTTGCGGAAACAATAATTTAATTGAGGTGGGACAGTTCCAGGCCAATGTAGGATCAGTTTTATTAAAGTAATATACCAGGTCCCCCTCGGCATTCCCCACTGAAGGCTGACTCAAGGTTTAATCAGAATAATTATGAACTATTTGACGCGCATTAGTTTTGAAAATTTACAACAGCAGTAACTGCAAACATTTCATGACCTGCAAATCTGGTCTTTCTGAGTTTACTGTTCAGCAACGTAACCTGTTAGAGATCCAGATGGTTAAAACACAAAGCAAGTTATAGTTAAGGTTACACATATAGTGAAGATAAAAATCACATGGGAGGATGTATCAGTCTTGTGGATTGGTA
The DNA here is from genome assembly GCF_902150065.1 of Myripristis murdjan. Lineage (NCBI taxonomy): Eukaryota > Metazoa > Chordata > Actinopteri > Holocentriformes > Holocentridae > Myripristis > Myripristis murdjan. The sequence goes on from NC_043999.1 coordinate 13,725,589, forward strand.
AAGGCACAACAACCGTGTCTTTGCAGGGCTACAGAGAGGGATTTGGCATTATAGTGAATAGGTGTACACGTCACCTGAGGTTATGCAGTTTGGTATGAACTCCTTATGCCATCCTTTTCAAGTCAAGTTAGATAGTTAGACAGTCAGATAGTACAGGATTTGTATGGATAGCACATTTAATACACAATGGCAAAGGCAACAAGCATACATCAAAACAGCAAAAAAATAAATAAATAAATAAATAAATAAATAAAGTCCAAGCACTACTGTGTTTTTACCACGGGAACAGTAAAGTTTTCACTGGAACCTTTTAATGCAGTAGTGTTGCACGACTTATTATAAAATATCAACATGGCAATATCAAAGTGTACAATATCACATCGAAGATTTCTGTAAAAGTATTCAATATTCTGTCTATACTGTGGAAATAATAAAATAACAACAGGCGCGTTTGCAGCTGTTTCTTAAAAGCTTGTTTCGCTTTGAGCCAGAGCAGGGGAGAAGGAAACCAGTGGTGAAGTGAATTGTCAGGTCTGTGTCTCTATGGACATCCTGGTTGATATGCACAGGTGAAAAAAAGTAGATTTTTTTTTTTTTTGTTTTTGTTTGCTTTTTGCTTGTTCAGATGTAATACCCAGTAATACCGTATTTAATCTTTTCATTAAGCACACAAATGAGGTGACTCCAGGTAAAGCCATTATCTCTTATTGATTTCTCTCATTAAATTCAATGCACAATTTATTGGATTGTGCGAAAGTGGCTGCAAGTCAACATCTGCAAGATATCCACAGTATTTTGTGTATTCATTGTAGTTCATATAGTTAAATATTTGTGAATACAGTTTAGTGCTTTTGAAAAATTCTTAATATTTGTATTCAATTCAAGCAGTTTCACAATTTTTCTTCAGCAGATACTGTTCAAGTTTTATACCACACACCAACAGAGAGCCATGGGCTGGATGGTTCACATCGACTGACCTTGAAAATGTGTCTCTTCAGTACTTGGCTTATTCAAAGCTGACTGTACAAAGCAATGGGAATATCTGGGAGGTTAATCTGGGGACAGATTCCTGAAGGAGCTGGCTGGGATAAGGTTTGTCTGAATCCAGATGTGCTTTGCATCATCTCCTCCTGCTCCTCATATGATGTTTGCTGTTGCAGGGCACTGAGGGTCACTGGAGAATCTGATGACCACTGCTCACCTCCCAGGAGAGCAGTCACCCGCCAGCCTTGCCCCCATCCCATCATCATGGGTCAGTCAGCAGATTCCTCCGCTGAGCCTCTGGAGCTTAGCACACAAACACACAAACACACACACACACACATGTACCCATACACCAGTACACCTCCAAAAACCACACATCTGCTTCCAAAGAGATGGCTGCACAGAATGCTCTAGCCCCTTTGTCACTGTGTATAATGGAAAAGGGAAATTTAATTTCATGGCCCTGAATCAGACATATGGGGCTGTAACCTTTGCAAAAGAAAGAAAACCAGCACAAAGTTCTCTGGCAGCAGCACTTCCAGCTCCGTGGTCAGAATAGGAAGGGTTATACATGCTCAAAAATGCACATACAGCAGAATCTGCTGATGAGTTGCTGTTGTACCGCAGAGAAATACCTCAGCTCACCTGTCTCCCTCTGTCCCTAAAGCCATGGAGGAGCGTGCTCATCAACGTGCAGAGCGAAGGAGGGAAGTAGAGGAACTCAAGAGAAAGAAGGAAGAGGAAAAGCTGGTGAGAGACGGAGTGGTATAGAGAAAATAGCTTTGCTCATCTGAGACGGCTGCTTGTTGGTTTCTGTGGGACAAGCCTGGTTTGTGCGGGTAGAAGTTTGTGTTGGGGAGGTGAAACAGTCTGAAACAATAACTTTTTCAGGCTCAGATGAAAGCGGCTGAGGAGGAGAGAAAGAGGGAGGAGGAGGAGGAGAAACACAGAGCAGCCGAGAGGAGGAAAGAAGAGAAAAGGCAGGAGAGAGAGGTGAGAAACACTTCATATTTTATGAGAGCACAAGCACACATTGAGACCCAAAGACATGAGTCTGAATACAGGAAACATTCCTCTTCTGTGAGTTTAACAGTGACTTACAGCAAGACTGTACTGTTGTGACCACTTCTGTCACACACCTACTCTGTGTGTGTGTGTGTGTGTGTGTGTGTGTGTGTGTGTGTGTGTGTGTGTGTGTGTGTGTGTGTGTGTGTGTGTGTGTGTGTGTGTGTGTGTGTGTGTGTGTGTGTGTGTGTGTGTGTGTGTGTGTGTGTGTGTGTGTGTGTGTGTGTCCAGAGGGAAGAAAAAAAGCAGCAGCAACTGAAGCGGGACCAGGAACTGCAGACCCTAGCCCGACAGCACTATCGCAGGACCTTGTTATTTCGGCAAGGCCTGGCGCCATGGAAACGCCTCATTCAACTCAGGCAAACCAACATGCAGGTAACCATCAGTCCTGCCTGTCTCCACCATAGCAAAACACACGCAACACACAAAGTTTTTTTTTTCCCAACACACTGTAAAAAACTGCCCAGCCTCATAATTTAATTTCATATTCAGTGTTAAATCCTGTTTTTCTTAATAATGGAGAAAGTGGGATGAGATAATCCCTCGTTTCCAATGTTTGTCAGCCAAATTTTTCTTGAATCAGGCGTCTTTTTCTTTATATTACTGATTTGCCTTTTTCCAGCTTATTTGTATTTGTTCCTAGAAAAAAAATCCTCAAACAAGTGAAACTGCACAGGAAACAAGTGGGGTTATTTCATCCCTGTGGCAGATTGTTCCACTTACTTGAAGAAAAGCAGGATTTTGAGACTGAATTTGTTAAAATGGAGATTTGCAGTGGGAGGTTTTCTTGCCTTCAGTTCTTCTGACTCAACATCTGAGAGCATCCGAGCCTGAGACCAAAGGCACGTTCAATCGTCTTTCTACCATGTCACAAACTTTGTCAACATTAAGTGTCTTGAAATTTAGCAGTGGCGAGGGGATTATGCACGTTTTTATTTTATCTCGCCTTGACTGAAATTCCCTGTTTACCCGCCTTAACCAAAAAGAGGTAAACAGCTTCTCTGGGTGTTCAAACTGCTGCAGCAAGGCTTTAAATCAAAACAGACAGATGGGACTATATCTCCTCCATTTTAGCGTCTCTGCCTGGCTGTTTTAGAATTGGGTTTAAGATGTTATTTATCACCGCTAAGACTTTGCATGGTCACGTCCCTCGCTGTCTTTCTAAAAGTTTTCATAGCTTAAAGGTCACCAGGCTGTCAGGTCCCTGAGAAACTGCAGCTGGCAGAGTTAGTGATGTCTTATAAAACACAATGCAGACTTGTATAGCAACACCTTTCTGTAATCTTTTTTATTATACTGTTATTTATTTACTCTTTTTGTCTGATTTATCTCGTTCTATTTAATGTTTAGTGTTACTGTACTTTCTCATGTCTTTCCTCTACTTGTTATTCCTATAAGTGGCAACTTTTTTATAGTTTTATCCTGTTGTTCCATTTAATGAATCTGTTACCGTTATAGTATTTGTCTTGGTCATTTATCACTTTCTAACTTTTTTTAAAAAACTGAATATTATTAATATTACAAAGTGCCTCATACCACACACTGTGTATCCACAGGCATCCCACTCTCACACATGTAATAGACTGATAGTTGTGAGCTGTGAGAAAATTGTTGAGATAGAAAACTCCCACATGACTCCCACAACATAACGAGACACTCCAAGCCAAAGGCATAGCTATACATAAATCCACCATCGACCACACACACATGCACATGGATGTACACACAAAACTCAGTATTGAACTTTTTTTTTTTTTTTTTTACCATCCCATTACTCTGAGCATCTGCCTGGCCACCTGTGAGACTAACAGGAACACAGAGAGGGAAAGTATCCTGATAAGTGGATGAGAAACAGCGATGAAGTTGAAATAAGCGCAGTGCCGAGTTGTAGCTGCACTTTGTGGTTGCATTTCCCAGAGGATGTTGATTGATGTTTCAGGATTTCATTTTCATTATGCACTCCTTCAAAATGTCACTGCTCGGGTTTAGAATCACACCCAAAGCCTTGTGTGTCCTGTGTGCACATTTCAACAACCATGCAAAATAAATAAATGAATGAATAAAAAAAGGTTTTTCAGATGTAAAACACAGTCGGGCGGTCAGGTGTTTCTTCAATTCATGCTACTCCACTGTTTGTACCTGGCACTTGTGATTGAGTTTGGATGCATTCACCAATGTGCACCGGCGCTTTTCTTTTCAATCCCCACCAGCTGGCTGAATGCCATCACAATCTTTCTCTCCTGAGGCGGTGCACGCTAGCCTGGCAGCAATTTGCAGACGAGTCCCTTTCTCAGAAAGAAGCCTCAGCCGACCAACTGCACCAGCACTTTCTGCTTCGAAGGAGCTTGAGCTGTTGGAAAAGAGTGTGTATTCTCACAGACACAAAAACACACACACACACACACATTCACTCAATCAGGACTGCAGACGTACTCCCCATCTTCTGACACTGACTGAAAGCAACATCCTTTCAGTTTACACCTTTTCCTTATCTCCTCTTGTCGCTGCACTTGATTATGTTTTCTGTTGCCCTAACTAGAAAAAAAATGTTTTCCAGCTCTTGTATACTAGCATCCCCATTACTTATTTGTTCCTACATATCTTGCAATTGTTCTTTTTATGAATGTTCTGCTCTTCTGTTGCTTATTGTGAGTCAATTTGGACACAAGCAAATGTATGCAAATGTAATGTCAGTGTCCCAGATTGAAAATTACATTCTCTTCTCTGAGTGAGTGTCGTCTGTCTCAGCTGAAGGACTGGCAGATGATTCAGGAGGAGAGAGCCAACCGTTTCCACCGCCAACACACTTTGAGGAGGGTCCTACTGGCACTCCTGGACCATGTGATGCAGGAAAGGCTTGCAGAGTGGGACCGCCAGGAACTGGCTCAGCAGTACAGTGACAGGTCAGCTCTTTCCCATATGGACACTGTATGGGGCACTCCCCGGTCACATAACCAAAAAAAACAGGCCATCAGCAAGCTGCATAAAATTTAAGAATTTATAAGACCTTTGATAGCAGTGCAATATCACACATTTTTGGAATAATGGTCAATAAATCCCATTTTGATATCACCTGTAAAACTGAAATTAAGACTTGCTATGCTATATTTAGATTTATATAGCTAAAATAATATGATTTTAAATGTTTTCAGGGCCTGCAGACACTAGGGTTGAATTGTAAGTCCCTGAAATTCAGTTCTTATTGCTCACTGGATTTGCTCCCGTCTGTCTGTCTTAGACGAGTGTTGCGGGGATGTTTCCGGGCCTGGCGGCAGTTTCCCTGTCTGCAGCGCAAGGAGCGAGAGAGGGAGATGCGGCGGGAGCAGCTGAGACGGAAAGTGGCTGAAGTTCTGCCTGACTTCCGCTCTTCTCCGCTGCAGTGGCCCCCGGGGAAAAGCCAAACTGCAGGCGACAAAACATATACAGATGTAGACGACGCACGTGCACACAACCACATCTCATAACATGTGAATGCAGAGCGCACAATCACACCCAAACAAGCAGAGAATACATGCGCATATTCAATTTCTCCCTTTCTCTCACACTCACAAAAATGCACAAAATTGAATCTACACACTGACAAGCAGAATTTAATTTCTGAAGCTGTCATAAATTTGTATTGGAGAATTTATTTTTCTGTAAGCTGATTGAGTAGTTTTTCATTTCAAGACAATCCATTCCAAGACTGGCCTGATTATCTGATTTGTGTTGAGAGATGTCATTTGTCTGTTTGATAAATTTCCATGACCCATTTCACAAAGCTGCACATTAAAGCCAAAGTTAGGTTTCTTTATTTGCGAGCACTGTTGGTAAAGTGTTTGTGGAGGAAGGCTGGGGGTGGGAGGAGTGAGTACAGAGACCATCTTTCACCTAGAGGACCATCAAGCATCCCCCTTGTCTGAAGTGTCCTTGAGAGAGATAGCGAATCCCTACCATCTAAGGAGGCAGCGTTCTGAAGGTGAATCTGTGCTCAAACCTCCCTGTAGGCGAGTGAAAAGGAAATTTCCCGACAAGGATGAATAGTGTATCACATTGTTATTATTAGTTCACTCTAGCACTGTTCTTTTTTGCTGTGACACGCAGCAAGGCACGAGAATGTAGAGAAAAAAAAAGCAAAAACCTTCAAGCAGTGCCAGAGACGAGGCTGTGAAGGAGGGAGTAACAGTGATGGAGAGGAGAGATGGATGAAAGGTAGGGATGCACCGATTGTGAAATTCTGGGCCAAAATGGAGGTTTAAAACAACAATTTGGCCAATAGACAATACTTTTTTTTTTTTTTTTTTAAACTGAGAAAATTTCTGAGGCAATCTCTGATAGAACCTTTCACATGACAAAGATTGTTTTTACAAATGCAGCCTATCCTAGTTTCTCGCCAAAAACAAAATTTTGCAAGACCACATTTGAACACACGATGATGACATAATGATTTATCTTCACCGATGCTCATTTTTTTACTGAGAAGAGCTTGAATGCATCATAACGTAACCTGATGCAACCTCTAATGATAACAAGGAGCCCACAGCAGTGTGGATAAGGAGGAGGAGTGCTCGGTCTTGGGAAACTGTGACCCAGTTCCAATTCGGACTCGATCCTCATTCCTCCTCAGTCCTGACTTGGATCCGAAGCTGCAGTCCCCCAATGCTGACGGTCTGTTTGTGTGTCACTGCCATCTGTGACAGTGCCTACATTTACTCTCTCTAAATAATGCAATATGTTTTTCTCGCTTGAGGGAGGATCATTTCCAAATCATTTTATTTTTCATGGATCTTGCACCTCAGTCAACTAAGGGGACAGCCAGTGATTACTAACAGAAACAGCAAGTGAAAAGATACTCAGTTATCGTAGACAGTGGCAAAAATGGACAGATAAATATCGGCCACTGCCATCAGTGAATGGCAGTGAACATGGCCAATATTGGCCAATGCCCATATTCGACCAATAAATCAGTGCATCCCTGATGAAAAGTGGAATGAGGCAGCAGCAGGTGCAGAGTAAAAGTCAGTGAGTGAGTGGAAGCAGGATGAGGACTCATCAGCTGTCAGTCAGTGACATTAATGGCAGTGGAAGTGTCTTATTAGTCTTGGTTGTTGTTATTGCTCAATGTCAGTGTCTGGTCAGCTCAGGTGGTGACTCCGTAACTGCAGTAACACCTTGACAAAGGCGTGCTGAGAACATCCCTGTCAGACCCCAGGTTTGCTCCAAAGTGGGACAAGGCCAGCCAAGTGAGACTGGAGTAAAAGGATCCATGCTGCCATCCAGTGGTGACAGGCGGTACCGCAGCCACAAGCTCACACACACTGCTCAGCCAGCCTGCACGTCTCTCTTACACCAAGTCTGTAGGGGTGTTATAGGGCACATTCAGGTTGTCTCCCATGGTCATGAACTCTGCCCAGTTTCCACGGAAGCCTCGAGAGTAGACGCCAGTGTCCACGATGAATCCCCACATTGCGCTGCGGGCGGTTTTGTCCCGCAGAGCCATGCGCGCCTCCCGCTCCGTCACATTGTAGCTCACGTTGATGACCTGCAGCACCAGCAGGTGGAGTAGCCCACCAGTCACTATACTGCTGTACCATGCACAGGTGAAGCAGAGTGCATTGCTGCAACACACACACACACACACACACACACACACACAAAAGGGAAAACATGTAATGTAGAAATCGCTCAGATCCATATATGATAAAGAAGCTGCATTTGCCAAATAAAGAAATACAAATGTAATGTAATCATATTTATTCACCTACTTATTCAATTAATATTTATGCACAATGAATGTATGAGACCGTATATGCTGAAAGCCTCAACTGTCACATTCTATACTTTCAAAATCAAAATTCAACCCTGGTGGCCGCCAACATAATGTAATTAATTTTAACCACTAATAGAGAAGTTTCCATTGTGTATTATTAATTTATCCTCTTTCTTTAAAAATCAGAATGGTATGTGCGCATATAAAATTCACTGATCAGATAATAAAATTTTAATTGCACATTTCTATTAACTGTTCACAGTAAAATGGACATTATTTTTTCATTTCTGCATATTTCAGTCATTATAATCGTTCAGTAGAGAAGAGCTGAGATAGATGAGGCTTTAAAACTGTAGGCCTATTTTCAGAGAAACATGCACACAGCAGCGCCAGCAAGTTAGTAAAACTGGCAGAGAGCTGCCTGAGTAGCCCTTTCCAACTACTTCAGATCCACTCTCCCATCACTCTGAGAGAAAAAAAAAGGCTTTCTCTCGCTCCTGCAGCTCAATCAGCACCACTTCGTAACATGCAGTGAATCTGGGTCAGCTCTGTGGCGCGAGAAGCATTATGTCCAATATGCACTAACCTCACAGAAACCCCAATTAGCCACAATTTATACTTAATTTTGTGAGAAAAGGCTGCTGCAGTGTTTCAATTAAAGTCTGTTCCCCTATAGTATTCAAGTAAAGCAAGCGGGCAGTGTGCTGCTGGCAGAAGGTTTTTTTTTACCGTGGCCTAATTCCGTCAGGTAGATTGGAGCTGTGAATGTGCACCCAGTCATTTGTTTTATCCAGACATCACGTGTGAGTCCAGGAGTAATTACTGAGAAAGTTTATCTCTGTGCACTTGAGCAGATAAATTTGGTAGGTTAATACTCTGTGACTATAGGGTTTTATAGTCACGGATCTTATAACGCTGCAATTTAAATCACGGCAGCTGTGTGGCATAGAAATTCTTGAATTCTTGTATCTTGAATATTGTAATTATTTTTGTATCTTGTATCATTAGTAATGCGGACGATGAGACAAATAACTGAACAGCTCTAACAGTCTCATGTTCAGAAAATTGCATCCCTCTACTGTAATGCAGTCGTTAAAACTCAGAAAAGACTACACTCATTCCACATCATGATATTACGATATTTAATCTCATCTCACAGTATCACCCAACCCTTGCGTATACAGTGTGGCTGTGCTCTTAGTACCTGTACTGGTTGTAGACCCCCGGGCAGTAGAGCAGAGCAGTGAGGAGGTTTTGTCGGGGACACACACTCTGCAGCACCAGGCTGATCCCGTACAGGGAGGTCAACAGGAAGAGGACGAGTGTCAGCAGGAAGCTGCGGTGATTGGCCTGCCCCACACAGCTGTTTATCCTGCCCCGACAGCGACAGAGAGGACACACACACACACGTGTACACACACAGGCAGACAAAACATCGTTCTGAGACTCCAGGGTTACAACACATACACACACATGCAGCCGTGGTCACACCTTACCACACACTGCAGAGGTGGATGACAAGAGGGAAATGTTGGCTGCCAACTGTAACTATATGAATGTGGAATGTACTGGGACTCAATGTGAACGCCACATATAAAGACAGATGGTTACAAAACAAAGACTGTGTACTAAAAAATACCCAAAACATCTGAACTTTTGTCTGAAAAGAAAGAAAGTCGCTTATGAAAATAGACTGGGAAATTTAAAAGAATTAGTTTTTTTACATTTATTGCATAAAGTTTGAGTGCAGAGAACACAAGTGAATGGTAGATAAGATACCCTTTAACATGTATCTGAGATGTGAGACAAAGTGGCAATGTGGAAGCGATGTACAGACAGAAAAGATGATGACCAGCCAAGTGAGAGGCACATAAGGCTTTAATGGAACCCACCAGACACAGTGGTGGTCAAGACGCAGCACGCACACACCACAGATCCGACAGTGTCCCGCCCTGGGCGGCCGCACAACCCTGCACACCGGACACCAGTTCCGCTGGCCGCTCCCCTTCTGCTCCAGCCCCGCCTGCTCCGACGAAGCTGCCCGGTTGGCTACTGTCGTGACCACCTCTCGCTTCCCCCCGTTGACGGCAGGATCTCTGTCTGGCAGTGGTCCAAAATAAGTCACTGTGCTGTGGACGTCTTCTTGTTGCGGCCGCACAATGCCAGGTTCTTTCTTGGTGTGGGCGAGTGCTGCCAGGGTGAGCACGACCCCTACAGTTACCACTGTGAGCTGGGCCGGGCTAACGTCCCCGCGGGGAAGCACCTCTGTGATGAACAGGTAGTACATGTAGGCCAGAGAGAAGAGCGCCAGGCTGAGGAAAAACAGCGTCCGTCCCTTCTTGCGGTGGGTGAAGTAGTAGTACCACAGCACCAGGCCTGGCAGAGCTGTCAGGACCACCATGCCTAGGAGGAAGTGGAGAGCGGCCAAATGCAACAGGACAGGAAGTAGGATAAGAGGCGGGATCACAGAAAGGTCCAGTTTGCGGGCTCCCCCCCACAGCCACGGGACACGAATCCGATCCGACACAACCTCAGTTAGCTTTGACAGGGAATCAGGTCTCTGCGCCTTCCTCGACAGCCATCTACAAGAGGATGGAAAAGGTAAAATACTGCATCACTAACAATCCTATCATTATTTGGCCACAACATGGGAAAACCTATACTCCTTTTGCTTCTTTTAAGCTAAGGCCTTGAACAACTTGTGGTTGCTAGGAAACATTACAAACGCAGTCCATGTGGAGTACTTTTAAAACAAAGGATGCAGTGTCAAACTGCTTTTCTTTCTAAGGAAGGTTAGTTGGAGGAAACAAGGAGAGGGAAGGAGAATGGACAAACAAACAAGCTCCAGCAAACTGTATCTGTCCCCTTTAATTCACACTCCTTGGGGACAGACAGATACTGCTTGCCAGTGAGATTCAGCAAGAACTAGTTCAAATTCAACCTTGTGCCCACGAGGGCTGTGGATTATGCCAGGTGTCCAAGTGCAATATCAAAATCACTAATTTTTTGATAAAGGTACAATGTAAAGAAGTATTGTGGTGCTACAGAGATGCTTTGGCCTACCAACTGTATTTTCCAGATGTAAGAAAACATGTTTGTTTGGTACAGACCCCAGCAAGAAAAAAAAATCATGTATTAGCTTAAAATGAAAATTAGAATGCAAAAATGATCATTCCTAATAAAATCATCAATCACATCATAATATAAGTATCTCTAAAATTCATAACAATATGATTTTTTTTTACCTTCAGCCCTACAATACTCCAGCAGTATCAGAGTGCTAGGAGACTGGAAAGCTCACCACATCACATAGAAACTACCTGGATCAATAGACTGCACTCGGGGCAAGTGGAAAAATATCCTTCTTGTGTTTTGGGTAAATTGTTCTGTTAAAGAGCCATAGACCTGACTTATTGTTCATACACAGGTTAGTCTCACAGGCACACAGGTAGAATGCTGATTATAGGCTTCTCAGTTGTTTACTCTCTCATCTCATCCGTCTGTTTAAATTGATTCAGCATCCACAACATCACAGTCTCAGCATGACCATGGAGGTGAAATATAAATATACCTCGCAGAAGAAGACACCCCTGTGGGTCTTTAGCAGAAAGCTGCTTTGTCAAAGGATTTTTCTCCAGTCTTAAACAGTTAGGCCTGTGCAATCTATCAGCATTATATTGGGAACTGTGATATAAGACTAGATAGCATCTGGGACTTTGGATATCATAATATGGTGATACAGCATAAGTATCCTCTTTTCCTGGTATTACAGCAAAGGGATGCAATTTTCTGAACTTATTAGACTGACCTGAACTTAACTTGCTGTTCTTCCCTTTGCTTCTACCTGCTTTGTATTAACATCCTAATTACAAATCCTTTAAATATAAATATCTTACAGTACCACCAAGAGTCATCGCTACAGTATTGTCGCAGTTTTGATAAAAGTAATCAGTCAAGGACATCATACTGCCCAGGCTTATCAACAGTCTCCAAAGCAATGAAGGAAGAATCACTTTTGGGGGTCAAACAGGAAACAGAGAAGACATTTTTCCATAAGTATCCTGAATTCAAAGCATATTGAATGGTAGTAGTCAGAACAATGTGCCCTCACCTTTCACAGGCTTCGTCCAGGTCCTCACAGTCACAGCAGCAGGCTGCTATATGGCTCCTCTGGCCTTCCCTGTTCATGTACTCACAGCAGCACAAGGCCTCCTCCTCCTCCACAACCTTGCTGCCTTGCTTCTTCATGATGGACAGTCCTGCAACCAAACAGATGACAAAAGAGTTTATTACTAACATCATCAACGGGGGCACTTGTGTGTGTTATATTTGGATATGGAGATGAGATGAGACAGATGGAGTGAGTCAGGGGACGAGACAAATAAAATAACACTGGCAATGGGAACAGAGACAGGGACCAACAGAGACTTGGACTCTGTGAAAATGCCTTGGCTCACGTTTACAGGTAGAGCTAAAACAACCTGCACAGACACCAGCTCACCAACCACGGATAGCTGAAGTCTTTGGGGTTTTGTTTGTTCTTTTTTTGTACATGTGTTTGTGTTGTATATTGCTTTTTTGGTTATTTTAAAATGCATGCATGGTTGTATGTAAGTGTATGGTCATATTTGTGAATGTGTATGTATAAGCATGAATGTATGGGTGCATGTGTCTATGTACACATTAGGGCTATAAAACCAAACCATAAAAAAACGAACTGTTCAGTACATAATACACATAACGTGATGGTTGAGTCCACATTCTTATGTTTGTTTTAAATACAGTAGTCTAGGTACACTTTTGCCTTGGAAAGAATATGACGAATATTTGTTGATTTCATATTGTTATCCCAAATCTCTGAATGAAAAAGTTATTTTTGAAAACAAGGCAAAACACAGGTAAGTTTGGAAATGGTAGTGTTTCTTTTCCTGATGTAAAAATAAAACAAAAACTGAGCCAAAACCAAAATTGTGACCCAAAAAACGCAACTTAGCCGTGGGTTTACTGAACCATTACACCCTTGCAAGATATATGTATAGTTTAATGTTTTTAATGTACAATCGTGTATACATAATTTTTTGTATTAATTTCAATTCTGCTTCTATTCAGTTGTCAGCCGTGAGCATGAATGTAAATAAACTCAAACATTTGCATGTGTTGTAGGTGGTGGGGTGGTTCCAATTAGATTTCATGTTCCACAAAACAACAAAGCAAGCCCTGCTCATTTGTTCCTACGCAGATTTTCTAGGAGGGTTAACCTCCTCCTCCGGCATCTGTCACACATCTGCCGTGCTTAAAGATTTACTGGCAACGTGGATTGTAGGTCCCACCATCGAAACCCGCTGGCTCATTTAGGCCACACAAATGGAACCAGCGAGTGATGAGGCAGTGGCAGGAGTTACAACAATCGCAGATCTTCACTAATCCGCAAATCATAGAAAGCAAGGTTGATGACTCCCCAGAGGGCCACTAAGTGGGATTAATCATTTAGCTCAGGCAAACCCCTCTCCAACGGGAACTGGCTCAAAGCAGAACCTGAATGTGCCTCTGATTAGCTATAAATCAGAGCTAGTATGGTGTGCTATTATTAAACCAATACAACTAATAGGGCCAAAAAGGACATTCAGGACAGGGAAGGTCACAGCGATGCCAGCATCTTCGTGTTGAGTCCTTCCAGATGGCCTCGGAGCAGAGACTTCTGGGTGGACAGATTGGCCTGCCTGTGCAGTTATCGGGTGCACTGGGGGATGGAGATGGGTGTTGACTCAAATACCACATCTGCTTCCTCATGAAAAATCACTGTAATAAGGATTCACAGTGTATCTGTGTGTCACAGCAGCGCATTTGCAGCAGCCAAAACACTACGCATTGTGGTAGCCTGTTTCTGCATAATCTGTTTACACCATGGGATTAACTGAGATATAGGTTTATTGACAGCAGCTACAAGTTATTTAAAAGTTTTGCTATGGCATTTAGCACTATGTTTGCCCTTTTTTGTAAGGAATGTCTTAGTTCAAGAGACTTAAAATGACAATAAAACACATTTGTTTGATAATATGTCAACCAAAAGGCAAGACATCTTACTGTGGAGAGAGATTAATAACTAATCTACCCAGTGCTCTCTCAGGATGTATGAATGTATGCATAAATGAATGAATGGATACACAATTGTGACACTTACTAATGGGCAACAAAGTGCCAGGTAGTCCGACTAAAATAATGCAGTTTATGAAGCACTTAGTGGAAACATTGCTGCTCAATTGCGGAAAACTACCACAACACAGCGGCTGGCCAAACCGGCAAGCTGCGTCAAACATATGCGTGACACACGAAAAATACGGTGTAACATACCTGAACACAAAATCTGCTACATGCTGAAACTTTCGAGTGTCAATCGACCGAATCGATTTCCTGCCTGCACGCTCCACAGCAGAAGTCTCGCTCGCTCTCCCGGTATCCGGTGACGTATCCGGGGAGCTACAGGAATGAGCCGTGGAAGTCACTAGAACAGCAGCTTATAGCAAAAAAACCATGAGGGCAGGGTTGGTCTGTGGCTGCGGGTGTCCCGGTGGAGAAAAGGGGAGCCCCCTCGCCTCGGTTCACTGTTTTGTTTTGCTGGCCAAACGTCTCGCGGCTGTTTCCGCCCCCAAGCCGCGTGCACACAGTTTCCCTCTCTGTAGACGCGTGACGTCACCCGAGGAGGACTCGCTCGCTCCCTCCCACAGCAGAGGACAGAGCAAGGGTTCACACTCAGAGCGAGAAATAAAGCATCCCGGCTGCTTCCCAGAGAAATAAAACAATAGTTTAATAAAGTAAAAAGCAATTAAGGAGCTTAGACTTGGACTTGGAAAGAGTAGAGGGAAAAAAAAAAATAGCATAAGGGACAAAAAGGTCATTAGCCTATAAACTTAATTAAACTGAATATTGAACACCACAATACTACAGAGACAACATAATCCTTTATAAGAACATTACAGAATTATAATCGTCATTATTATTATTATTGTTGTTATTAATATTACAAGTAGTAGTAGTAATAGTAGTAGTAGTAGTAGTATCATGGGAATTTTTAAGGATTTGCTTTCTCCAGAGGTGGAAGCAATTAATTACATTAATTACATTACTGCAATTGAGTAGTTTTTTTGTGTACTTTTAAAAAGCTAGTCATTTCACTTTTACTTGAGTATATTTTTGCTTGAGTATTGTGCTTCACTGCATATTAAATCACAGCCATTACAGAGAACAAATGATCAATGACAGATATGGAACCTTTCACAATAAAAGTTCAGTCAGCAGAGATGAGAAGCGAAATCTGCTTCTTCTTTGTTGGTTCGACTTTTTGTCATTTCCAAATTTCCATTAAAAGGTGCATTTACTGATTTAGAACCAATTGGCAAAAAAAGTGGAATAAGTGTGGAAAAAGGGGAAGAACATTCAGTGAGTTGGCCTGATGGTGAGAACCATGTGGACTCAGCCATCACATTATTTGTTTATTCCATATTTGTGAGTTGAGTCTACAGGGTCCTCACTTCAATTTGGCAGAATGCCCCTTTAAAAGCATGTAGTTTGAACAGCAGTACTTCTACTTACATAAAATGTCAGCGAGATATTAGTATTTCTACTTGTAGTTTGCAGTAGTCTTGAACCACTGGCAGCCTCATTAGTGAAGCACATCACCACTGACACAGAAAGACACACACACACACACACACACACACACACACACACACTAAACTGATTCTGCTCCCATTACTTCCTCCTCTCTCCTTATGTAACCGTGGCCGCTGTCAGCTCCTTACCAGCAGAATCTATAATAAAACTAAGAAAGATGTGTAATGCTGACTTTAGAATGCAAACTGTACTTCTGCATGCTTTTTTTTTTTTGGTCAGTTCAGCATCTTAAAGAACTGCTCTGAATGTAAGTTGGATTTCTCCTGAGACAGTTCAATTTTTTTCTGATGATCATCACCCAAAGTATGTTCAGAAACTGGAGAAGCACAGCAATTCCACAACCGGTGTGCAGTCTTGAACTTACCTGGGCTCTATCCTGTGTGTCAAGTTTTACATTAACATATTTATCATTTAACAAACACTGATCGTCACTCCTGTATTCAAGATCCTGTTGTCCTTGTTCCTTTGTTGAGTTCAGAAAGTTCAGTATAACCTGTTTTCTAATGTCTCCAGTATATTTTTGTACATGTATTGGGGAAAACTGTACATGTACAAACCATGTGACCATGTGTGGAGCTTTCCATGTGTGAAACATCAGATTTGGGAGCAGGACAGACTTTCCTGTCCTCTAGTAATGGGTGACATGATTTCTGTCCACATCGACAGACTGGGCAGTGAAAGAACATTTTAAAAAAAGTATACATGTCACAGTATCTCGCTTTAATATACTCTACCTTCACAAGTAGCCAGCACCTTTTATTCAAAACAGGACAACTGTACAAAACCGTCATTCAACAATGGTAGTGTATCATATATCTGGGTAAGTGAAAGGTGCACTGCGATTGTGCACTACCCAATTCGAGTTTCATGGCAACACGGTGTAAACGTCAAACAAACAAGGAGCACGTTGTACTTTTGAGTCACCAACAAGTCACTGAAAAAAAAAAATCAACATGGAAATAACTTGTAGTTGTGGCTTCAGAGTTTATAGAATCTTCTGTCTAATTAAGTTTTGATAGTGTGAAGGCACAGGACTGAGGTATCAGATGTGGGTGAAAAGCATAAGCCTGCCCTCGCCCGTATAATTTTATTGCAATCACGTGAGATGGATTGGTATAAATCAGCATTCAAGATTACACCAACCACACCTTTTTCTTTTAAACTTTGGCTCAATGCAGACAAACACAGAGGAAGAGGAAACTGCATCCAACTATGATGTAGACTGGTGGTAAAAGAGGCCTGCTGGCTGCTTAAATCACAATTAAACTCAATAAAGATGTTTCCAACAGGAAGCTAATGGAAGCTCCATTAAATGTGTTCTGATTTAGAAAACAGTATTTGCAGTGTTAAGACTTTGAGTATATCAAAGTTATATAAAAATGTGAGAATGGTCATCTGATGTTTGTAGTTCATAGTGCAAACCAGTTGCAACAATTCCTAAGACTCAATTTAAGAAGAAAGGACAAAGGTTTATTATAATTTAAAAGAAGAAAACCATTTGATTTATTGTGTCGCTTTGATTCTACCACATTTTCATTGAAAAGAAGTAAAATCTCAAAAGAAATCTAAAATATGCCCTTTAAGGCGTAGAAGTAAGAGCAAAAATAATTCTCCTAAAAAGAATTTAAAAAAAAAAAAAAATTAACTACTGCCACTCGCCAGTGATGGTGTTGGACAAATCAATGCCACTCAGCATAATAAAACAAAATGTCACACTGTATTTACACTAGTTCATTTGACATGGCACTGAGCAAACAATGGGAACGGTGAGGAGAGGGGAAGGATTACAGGTTCTCTGACTTTCATCAAGTCCAGTGCTGCCATTTAAGACGAGACTGAGGAACAAACCAGCCAAGTGTGCAGACAAAGGCAGCCGACAGAAACATGACCCACTGCTCCGTCCGCTGCTCACAACAATGCAACACACAACAGAGCTTTTAAAAACATCCTGGCACCTGATGCCACACCAACAGCTTTGGGGCTTGTTGCCCTTGGCAACAAACACAGCCTGTCAGGGGTCTGGGGACATCTCCATGGCAACGTCACTGAATATGAGAGTGATTTCCTCAAAGGCAGTTCGTTGCTGCAGTCCTTTCTGCTACATGACCGATGGGCCCAGGTCACCAGGCGTGGGAGCATCACTGTGGCGCTGCCGTCTGATTGGCTGCTGCAAAGTTCTGCTGCAGCATCATCAGAGAACTGCGGAGCTGCGAGGAAAAGAAGACCTGATTCAGCAAGAGCAAACACCTGCTAGCCTAATTCTGAACATCTTGGGTAAATAAAATGGTCTTGTAAAGCAGGTTTGCTTTTATGTTGGGTTTCTGAGACCTGAGGCTGCTGCTTTTGAATAAAAAGTTATGCAACTGCTGAGCGTCTCATTCTGGCCTCTGAAGGAGAAAAAGCTTTTAGCCCTTTGAAACTGCATCAACGTTCAGATTCCCTGTGTTTAAATGCTTGTGAAAGGCATGTTTGCAAACTGTGCAAAATGGCTTGATTTCTTTCAAAAACATGGGGGGAAAAAAATGGAAAAAAAAAAAAAAAAATCAGAACATCATTAAAAAACTAGGGCAAAAATGAAAAGTAGATTTATTAAAATCATACATTTAAAATTATGTTACAGGAAAAAAAAAAGATTCTGTTTTGGGTAATTTTCAGTATTTTTTTTCCCCAAGACTTTTTTTGGTTTGGTTGCTTAATTTCAGGTCATTTTCTTTCTTTTGTTGTTGTTGTTGTTGTTCCCATTTTCAGGTCATATGTTTGTAACTTTGTACTAATTTCTTGCTAATTTTTGCATTTAAAATCAAGCCAATTTGCTCAGTTTTCAAAGGGTTAATGACAAATACTGGATGAAAGGGCTAGGCGATATGGGCAAAAACAAACATAATAATATCTTAATAATAATATTGTGACAAGACCATAGGAATGGCTACTTGGGCTTTCGCAATAAATTTATACATAAGAAATCAGGGATAAACAATCATTAAAGCTTGATCAACGTGCACATTCTCCTGAAATGGGTGGTGCTCGGAGCAGATCCCCAGACACATACACTGCAAAAAAAATCACAACTTGCTCCCGCACTCACATTAAAGCTCTGCTGTTTATTGGGTCAATGTTTCGGTCTAAGTTGTGATTTTTTTGCAATAAACAATCATTAGTAATGTAGATAGAATGACCAAGCAGGCAGAGGCGAGTACTAAAACAGCTAAAACAATCAACGTTAAGAAAATTGTTTTACTGTAATGCAGCCATTAATACCAGGAAAAAATACTTGTCACGATATCCAAAATCCCAGATGACATCTAGTCTCTTATCATAATATTGATATAATATAAAAATATTACCCAATCACTCTGGATGATTAAGCAAACTATTAACCTGTTCTAAAAGGTTGATGGAGTCCTGCAGAACGGCCTTCAGCAGCTGCATCTCTTCTCTGGTCCTGTACCCTGGTGCCTGTCTGGGACCAAATTCAGGGGCCAAGCTGTCAAAAGATGGAAAATCATCATTCTGATGTGACATAATAATATTCACAGCTGCTACACAAAAGGTAGAAGTCTTTACATAAGCATAAAGTCTGAGGGAGGTGAAAGCCATAGAAAGGCATTAAGTGAAGGATGTGAGAGGTAAGAGATGGAGTGAAGGAGTGCTGTCGTAAGCTTGTGTCACACCAGAGTCACTTATGTAACTGCATTTACTGAGCCGCTGGGCAAACTGGCAGTTTCAACACTGTGAGTCATAAGAACAAGAGCTGTCTTGTATATGTGGGCTGCTCAAACACCACTGACAAGAGGAGGGAGACTGACCCCCCTCCAACCCATCCACCCACGCCTGGACTCCTCCTCTCCGAGTGATCATAGTGATTACTGTGAGATTTCACGGATTTTTGCAATAACAGAGAGGCTAAATCCGAGTGGAAATCAGAAAATGTGCACAATGGAAGGCGGCAGCAAGACGTCTAACCTGGACTCAGTCCTCTCCCGCATTCGGTGCTTGGCGCTCAGGTACATGCGGTGAGCCACGTCCTCCATAGCCCACAACTTGAAAAATAGGCCAAGATTGAGCACCGTCAGAATCAGCAGACTGAGGAACAGAGAGCACCGAGGTTAAAATGGACGTCAACACACACACCGTTACAGACACCTCACTAAGACACCTCACTAAGTGCCAAATGTGCACAGTCAATAATGTGAAAATATACACACTGTGCACTCTTTGTACTGTAACAGAAATAATGCTGAATGACGTGTGTTTAATTGTTGACTTACATTATACTCATTGCAGCCACTATAGTAGTGATGTTCCACCTGTATGGGCCTTTCATCTCTATGGGGCCTGAAATTTAAAAAAAAAAAAAAAAAAAAAAAAGAGCAAAAGATTCAGTTTAGGTAGAATGATACGATATTCTCTCCAACATGCTGACAAAAAAAAAAAAATATGATCAACATTTCCAAAATGTTCTGAAGGACAAAATTACTGAGGTCAATTAAAGTGGGGACCTTTTAGACTCAACTGGCAAAGCATGTATTTGATGGTTGAGTATACATGGTTCTCATCTTTGGGTTGACTCACCATGCCTATTCCAGATTTTTTTTTTTTTTTTAAGCAGTTTTTTTTCTACAGGGTTCTCAAGTCAATTGATGCCCTGAAATTTTGAAAACAGAACTCTGAAGGCAAACATTTACGATCTATAAATCTCAGCTGCTGAAAATATCTTCATAGTTGCAAGGTATATTATTTAGATTTTTTCCTCAAAATGGATCTATATTTACATTGATTTGGAAGACAACTGTTCAAATATTCATCAAGCAGGTTTAAAATCACTCCTCATAATGTACCCATGCTGCTGTCTCTGTGCTGCTCAGAGTCCGGCCCGTACTGCTTGTTGGGCTTCATGTGGTCCTGCAGAGTCCGGCTGAAGGTCCGCCTCCTCCTCCGGAGCCCGCCCATCCTCCCAGAGTCTCCGCCCCCCTGATTCATCTCTGCCTCCTCCTCCAGCAGCTCCGCCTCTGTACGATGACATCAGTCCCACAAACAGACACTTAAAACACCATTTGGATTCAAGGTCACAAAGGTCTCCCTATATTTAGATATTGATTGATCAGACAAGCATTTCAGTATAAATACATCTGCTAAATGGATAACTGATTAACAAGAAATCTCCTCTGGAAACGGGCTGAGGGAGGCAATATCATATTATTTTACCCTTTTGCTTCCCTTGCAAATGCAGCTGTAATCTGATTCACTGTTGCCCGATAGTGTCAGAGGGGGAAAACAAGGAACAGTGCATTATCTGATCCGAGTTAAAATCAACCAGAGGCTGAAGCAGGAAGACGGGGCAGTGCTCTTTGTAGTCTTCCCAGTGTGTGAACAGAGATTTACCGCTCACCCAGCTGTCTGAAATAATCTTCAATGCCGCTCCAGGAGTTTTTCGTGATAAAGGACTTGACCAGACCCCATGGCTGTTTCTTGTACTTCACATCAGTACAGACCCTAAAAAGCACAAGACAGACTCCATTTCAAGTCTAAAAACACTCCATACAAAAAAAAACAGGAAATAAATGAATAGACAAATTACAGGTGTGTTTTGCTACCTGAGCCGACACTTGCGCTTCGAGTTGCGTACGATGCTGTATCGGTTTTGAGTGTAGAAGTAATCATGATAGGGAACGTTGTGAGTGTACACCTCAGCATCTATGAGGTAATACTGACCCTCCCTGGACTCTTTGTACAGGGTCTGAGAGATTAAACAAAAAAATGAGCCATAGCTAACAGTAAAACGATTAATTTATCCAAAACTATGCAGTTGCACACCCTTTTTCAGGCTGATGTCAACACACCTGGTACTCGGTAGCAGTGGAGAACTTCCCAATCAGAGGATTGCTAATGGTTATTGTGTAATTCAGACTCCTCTTCATGTTTCCAGAGGCTTCTCTCTCCCATGTGTTAAAGCTGTAATCTAATAACACAAATAAGAACTGTGAACAACTGATATAATGCACAATGAAGGGTTATCAAGGCTTTTGTGGGTCTCAAAAGGTGAGGCTGGGACGGGAACGGCAGACTCACTGGTGATCTTCCTGACATTCATGAACCTGCGTATGAAGTGGGAGTCGGTGAAGAGGAGCTCGAACATCCTCTCAGCGCTGATGTGGAAGACTTTGTTCAGGTAGATTCTGCCCTGCACCTGGGATGAACCCCCTCGCTCCTCCACTGACAAAAACAAGAGGGCAGAGGAGGAACAAAAATTAAAACAAGACACCGAAACAGACTAAAAAAAAAAAAAAAAAACACATAAGAAGCTGGAGCGTCTCTGGCATCTCAATGGGTTGGCACTCACCTTCCTCGGCGCTCTCCGAACCAGTCTGCTCAGAGATGCCGTCGACGTTGGCGTTGAGGTCGAGAGAAAGAGAGGAGCGCTTTGAGGTCCGTTCTGGAGCAAAGCGGTCAAGTAAGGGAGCGGGGCTGCGCTGCTGGGACGGGGTGCTGCGAGACTCATCCTGCTGCATGGAGACACACATCAGAAATGAGTCACAGGCAGATTGAGGACACCCAACAGATTCAAAGACGATTTCTCATACCGCGTTGCTGGAGTTGGCGCTCTGTGAGCCGACGGGGGACGGCATGTCATCGTGGGGCGTGGAGGCCTCAAGGGGACCCTGCTCCACCGAAGGCAGACGAAGGGAGGGTGTCCGCTCCAGACGCCCAAGGCTGTCTTCCACACCAGGCCTCACTGAGGGGCTGCACACACACACACAGACACACACAGAGACAGACAGCTGAGTGGCATCACACTATATTTGAGTGTGTTGGGAGTGGGTGTAGGTGAGTGAGCGCCTACCTGGACTGCATGGTCGGTTCTGCTGCTACCTGTAAGCTCTCCATCTCTTCATGGCTCAAGCCCAGGTCATTCCCATAGTGCTGCTTCACCATCTGCCACAGCTCTGAGCTTGTCAGAGGCTACAAATAAATAAATAAATAAATACCATCATAAAAATAAAAAGAAGAAGAAGAAGAAGAAGAAAAGGAAGGAGGAGGTGGTGGAGGTCACATGGACTTGAAAATAAGAACCACAGAGCTTGTTTGGAAATCCAGTAGTGGTAGATATCCTCTTTCCCAATGCAGACTCCGCTTTGGCTGATAATTTTGTCATGTGCACAGAAAGCACACAGTGTTAATCGACTCTGAATTTGCCTATATAATCTATAGTCCAACCTCCACAGGTGAGAAACCCTAACTCTACTGGCTTATTCACGACAAACATTTGCGCTATAATTTCCACCGTAAACACATTTCGTTGAAAAATCGCCTTGAGTCATGATCAAATATGAACGCACCTGCGGCCACAGCTGTTCAGAGGACACAATCAAGGCCCTCGGTTTTAATGAATACACAAACCGGATTAAAGTATTATACAGAAAACTATTCAAACTGCTGTCAAACACTGCCTTGAAAACTATAAACAGGTCATGTTTGGCGAGACGCGGTTTTATGCCATATGGAGCCTCAGCTGGTTCAGCGGGTTGAAGTTAAAAATCCATTTAAAAATTAACAGAAGGCTTTTTTTGCACGGGGTATACACACTTACTTGTCGGTGGACTTTTCCCTGACTGGGCTAAGCGGCTGGGCGCACAACAGGTTGGTGGACTGTGATCTAGTTTCCTACACATACCGCGCACAAACACACACTCACCGTTCAGGAAGTCCTTGCTCTCTGCTACTTTGACAATTGGAAAAACGAAAAGAGCACGCCGCCGCCCAGATTCGTTACCGAGATAAAAACAGAACAGACAGCTCGTCGTGTCTGTCAAAACTCAAGTTCCCCGGCTGCTCAGACGGTCAAGGCTGATCCTCGTTTTAACTTCGCCTGCTCCAAAGTTTCAGCCTAAAGACAGCCCAGTGCGTCACGGCGCTCCGTGGCTCTGCGGCAGGTAGCGTCTCTATGTAAATTGGCCCTCGCAGCCACACCTGCAGAGGTCAATGAACTTTTGAAGGTGGTGTTTTCATACAGGCGTTTGTTGTGCTGCAGACCCCCTCTGGGTGCAGCACAGTGACATGAGCTGCAAAACACTGGGGGATATTACATCATCTATAGGTGATCACCCCGGACAAAATGCAATAAGCAGCTATGAGGTGAAATAGGTAGTAAAGGCATTGATCATTGTTAGAGAAATTTATAGGCCCCATCTGCTCTTGATATCAGCCACCACCATTATTACATGTGATGAATTTACAATACTACAAATATTTTTCTCAGTCTAAAATGGTGGGTGAACTTTCATCTGTCATTAAGATATATATCTAAACAGGTTTGTTGGGTTTATTTTTCACTACAACCCTGAAATGGGTAATTCACACCAGCATAAAGACAGTAACACCAGTGTATGATTCTGAAGAATAAGCAATAGATAGTTTCTGCTGAACCTGTTAGCAGACCAGTCACTTTGTGTAAATCTTTACCCTTCATGCAGGAGTTGCACTGATAACTGCTGAGAAGACACAGTCGGTGATCTGGCGGTATGATATGTACTCTGAACTGATTAGATAAGTGCTGCTAAACGGGGTAAAGTCACAGCCCTGCTGGTGCTGTGGGAGTGTTGAGTCACAGGAGTCAATGTATTGAATGACAGACACATATTGTGGTTACAAGAAATGCCAGCAAAGTAAATTGTGTATTGTTGACAGCCCCTGCACTGGGCCACTGGATCAGCTGTGATGTGTGTAAAATGCCTTTAGGTGCTGGTCAGGGTTGCTCCTCATGCATGTGACTGAGGTATGAATGAGGGACCGTCACTGCCCCTGAATGGGACATTGTACCTACAGT
The DNA here is from genome assembly GCF_902150065.1 of Myripristis murdjan. NCBI lineage: Eukaryota > Metazoa > Chordata > Actinopteri > Holocentriformes > Holocentridae > Myripristis > Myripristis murdjan. The sequence goes on from NC_043999.1 coordinate 13,749,882, forward strand.
TTGCATGTCAAACTGATAGGAGGGTATGGATGTGTGTCTGCAAGTGTCAGGAGGCAAATGAGCTGAGCCAGGCCTTACCTTGTCCATCAGTGTGTTTTGCCACAGGCGGAAAACACCCAAGTAACTTTTCTCTCTGGCTGAGAAGGAAGTGAAGAACAGCTGTGGGAGAAGGCGTGACATGATAAAAAACATATGGCAGCTGATCATGGGTTCATCAAGCATGAAATAACTTGCGACTGACTGTGATTGCAGTTGAGAAAAGAATGAGTAAGAGCTCAGAGCTGCTGAGAGAGTGGATTGCGATACCTTCTCTGTGCTCGTGGAGATCTGGATGGCGTTAGGAATCAGCCGAGCTGTTTTCTCCCTGCTCATGGTCGTGATGTATTTAAGATTCAGTATAATCTGCCCAGTGACACAGCATGAAGGTGAAAGGTACAGCAGCTAGCTAGAACACAAATTTACCTGCCACAGTATTAACAAAAAAATCATTGCTAGAGATTATAAGTCTGTGATGTCCTATGTATTCCAGGAGTAACACTATATGGACGAAAATACTGGGACACACCTCTTAATCATTGAATTCGGGTATTTCATTCAGTTCCATTGCCACAGACGTATAAAATCAAGCACCTAGCCATGCAGTCTGCCTTGACAAACATGGCACTGTAACAGTAATGTAATAGGATGCCACCGTTGCAACAAGTCAGTTTGTGAAATTTCTGGTTGGGCGATTTTGGTGAGGAAGAACTTGACTGGCCAGAGCCGTGACCTCAACCCCATCCAACACCTTTGGGATGAACTAGAACAGAGATTGTGAGCCAGGCCCTCTCGTCCAGCGTCAGTGTCTGACCTCACAAATGCTCTTCTGAATGAACAGGCGAAAATTCCCACAGACACACTCCAAAAATCTTGTAGAAAGCCTTCCCAGAAGAGTGGAAGATGTTAGAGCTGCAAAGGGGGGACCGACTCCATATTAATGCCTATGGATTTAGAATGGGATGTCAAGCTCCTGTCGGTGTGATGTGCGGGGGCCCAATATTTTTGTCCACATAGTGTATTTTGTGATGAAATGTTGTGATTAACTTCTTCAGTGTGCTCATTTTCCCGCAACCTGCTGAAAGACGTCCTTGATGTTTCAGTGTCTGACAAAACAACCTGACATTGATTCTTTCATTCTTTAGGTAGGCATCATTAGGCATAATTGATTGTTTAGGTGGCTGCAACCATCTCTACTATCAAACTCTGCTGTTTTGCAAATTATCTCCTCGAACAAAATACATCACTAAGGCCCAAAATTGCAAGATCCACTGCCTCTCTTATAAACACAGAATAATACTGATGCTTAGGAAAAACATTTATGACAATACAAACTTTGATGAACCAAGGAAAACTATCTTGCACTTTTTGCAGTTAGTTGTGTTTGGCATTTGTCCAGAGTTTACCCATCCTTCTATTTACTTCATTGTATGCACTATAAAAGCCCAGAGGCTGTGTGCTCCCCTCCCTTTGTTCCGCCCCAGTTCCAGCTCCAGCTCCTTACCTTTGTCCCCCAGAAGACATTGCTGTAGAAGCAAAGCCAGTTCTCTGAGAGGTAGAGGCGTCCCTGCAGGAGGATGTCTCGCTGGAGGGCACATGGGTAATCTGGAGAAAAATATATAGAGCAGGTGAAGCAGGCAAATGGTCCATGCAAATGACTTCACCTGAGGCACTCAGATGCATTTCCACATGAAGTAGGTCACTGTGGTGAGATTAATGAGGAAACACATGTACTGCGCTTTGCAAATGTAGCAAATATGTAACAGCAAGCTATACCTTTGTGAACTGAAATTAATTAAAAAAATATAAGGTAATGACCAAGCATGTCTGATATGATTTTTTCCTGACCACAGTGACATACTTAAAAACTATTTATTACCTTATTCACACATTTTATTTATTAGTATATTATATTCAATAGTGTTTTTTGTTAATTAAGTCTTTCTTTAACCTTTTAATGTCCAATGGATTAGTGCACCAAGTTAGGGTTTAAGGACATCAGTGACATCACAAATTAAAAACACATTAAAGTGTGTTAAAGTTGTTATATTTTTGATATTCAAATATAAATTTGTGATTAGTGATTTTTTTTTTTAGCGTTTGTTTGTTGTAATAGCAAGTGATAGGGAGGTTAAAGGTATTTATCTATCCCCATGTTTCCCTGCCACTGGATAGGTATGATGGTTCACTCAAGAACTTCAGTATGGGTTTCAGTGGAGAGTCTTGATGTATACGTACTGTTTCAGGGGCTTTTACATCCTGATACAAATCAATTTCAGCGGGAAACAGTAACTTTTGGAAAGACTTAATACTGACATAAACTACTGGCACTGAATGACTAAAAAACAAAAGTATCAATCACCTCATATCTGTCTGACTCTATCAGGGAGCACAACTCACCAATAGCACACTACCACCTCAATGCACCTTTATTACATGAGGCAGCTGGTGTGACTCACCCATGATGAGTCTCTCTGACTCTGGAATCTCTTTGAATAACCTCTTAAACTCCTCGAACCTCTGTTTGTAGGTAGTGGGAGGGGCTTGTGGAGCTGCCAGACACTGTCTCTGGAGATCAGGGACCTGATGGACAAGATATGATCATTACTGAAACATGTTTGGGAAGTCCTACTAGTCTCTTGATAAAAGAAAGACTGCTGTATAACTTAAAGCTGACTGCCCTCATCATCATCACTTTATTTGTCTTTGAATAACCCTTGTTATATTAAATCACCTAAAATATTTAAAAAGATGAAAATAGAGAGGAAACTAAAGGTAGGAAGTCAGAAGTGAGAAGGAAAAACAATGTAGGGTGTCTGAACAAATGAAAATCATCCGGCCCTGAGCTCTGGGTTTTGCATCAGAGACCACAGCAATCCTACTTGTGCATGATGAAATGCTTTCAGCTGCAGCAGCACAATGTATAATGAGTCTTAACACCACTAGAGGGCAATCCAAGTGATAGTCATTGTATCACTAGGAACCAGGGGCCAGTTAGTTCACAAGAGTTAATCTGGATAAAAGTGATCCGGTTTGGATCAAATCTTCAAAACAGGTTGTTCAAAAGAAAAAAAGAGACTCTGTAATCAGATTAGATCATAAAATCCAATCTTGGTTTGGATCTGGATCAAACCTTCAGTTTATGTTGTTCCAGTCGTTTAGGTAGGATTGGGAAACAGTTGATCCAAAAAATCTGGATTATTCTGATCCCAGGAGAAGGGGGATTCAGTGTGGGTTTCAGGAGCAAAATATAATAAAACTGACTTAGAACTGGTCAAATAATACAACATTTGTATCATGTAGTGTATATATAGACATTCATTTTTAATTTGCACTTGATTTGTTCAACCATTAGAATGATACATTAGACAAAGCAAACATTAGTCTACCTATTAAACCTCTCAGTGCAATTAAGTGAAAAGAGTAAATAATTGATAAAATAATCTCCCAGATAATTTTCAATATCAAACAAAAATTATTTAAATTTATCTTTCATTTCTCACTAATAATTACAGCGAAATAGTCAAAAAATAAATTTGAACAACTGCATCCTTTAGTGCACCCCCAGTCAGTCCCTCATTCTGGGGCATAGCAGGAGGATTCTCTGAAAATGGCCAGTAAATAAATAAATAAATAAATGTTGTATGTATTTTCTCTCTTTTCAAATAAAAATTTAATGTTTTACCTGTTATTCTTCACACCGCCTATATTGTAATATTTAGTCTCATTTAGAGCACTTTTTCCGGATTTGGTAATCTTCCAAAGAAATCGGTGTAAAAGTGAGGTGGATTACGTGATCCTGGATAGCAAAAAAAAAAAAAAAAAGGGATTCCCAAATCCGGATCACTTTTATCTTTTGAACAACCCGTTTTCAAGATTTGACCCAATCTGGATCACTTTAATCCAGATTCAGTTTATTCAACAACTGGCCCTAGAGGTGTGGCAGTGGATTAAAGTCAGTCATGTCAGGGGTCAGTCTGAATACCTCGTCTTCGTCTGAGCTCGACCTGACATCCACCGCGGATGTGGTCTCGTCTGTAACATCGTCGCTGCCCAGCCCTGAGCGGCTGGAGCCCTGCTCCATCTGCTCCGCTGCACTGGGAGGAGAGAAACACAGTGTGTGTGGTTGGTGCAGCTCAACCCTGCAAAGCTGTTCCACAATGCTGGGGGTCATCATGTTTACACCGCTACAGACATTATTTAGCTGTATGGGATAAAACTAGTCCATCTTCCTTTGAGAGATTAAGATTAAGAACAAAACTTTAAACTTTTGTGAATGTCACCATACAGAGGCTTAAAGCAGGAACACAGAGGAGGACAGCATGATCAGTGGAGAGGAAAACTGGTTAGTCTTGTGGAGCCACCCTGGAGAAACTAACCACAAAAAAATTACCCATAGTCACGTTTCTGGACACCGATGGTTAATTGTTCTTAGCAGGGCATCTTTTGTTTAAGTATTTATTTAGCTTTCCCCCCATACATTTGACCATTTTAACACCAAAATGTGAACCACCGCGTCTTGCCCCTCTGTGCGCTTTAAAGATCATGTAACTGATACAGACTATTGTATGTAAAGACATAAGAGACAAAACAAAGTCAAGCTCTGTTTCCAAAGTGATCTACGGTCATCATCAGATCAGGAAAGCCTCATGCCGATGTCAAACCTGTGCGTAAAAAGGCGGCGCTCACAATGCCCAAAGCGCATCGTATCTCATCAAAGTGTGTTTCTAGATGCGGGTTGACGGCCTGGGAAAAAAAAAAACTGTAGTGACTGCTTCATCTGTCACCTACCTGACACGGACAGGGTCGTCCTTGTGCATCCGTAATGACATTTTCAGGAAAACGCCGCCTGCTCCACACAGATCTCCTCGCCGGCAGAGTGTTTTGCAGGCATTGTGTTACCCACGAGTTCCCCTCGCCAGGTAACAGGTGTGACAGGGAGCATGTCATCCAACTAGAGGAGCATACCTTTGGGGAATCGTCAGCTAATTGCTTGCAACCTAGCGTAAACAATCGAAATGCCTCCAAAAATAAACCTCTTCCTCCATTCAGCCAGGAGTCTTACTGGGTCCACCCACCTCCTGATTACAACCTAGCACAGTTTATATTTCAAGAAACTGACGCATTAAGATGCTCTATTTTTGTTGGCTGGAATCAGAGTAAGGAGGTATATATTTCTGATACATTAAAACATATATATCTACATCTATATATGTTTATTTTAATTAATTGCATAGACTAAAATAGTGACCAAATGTGATTTTTTTTTTCAAGCATTTTGACAGTGAAAACTTTGTGTGGGTGATGTAAGTTTCCAGACTATGAGCAATATGCAGTGAGACCTGTTCAACAAGAAATGCAGCATGGCAACAGCAGAGACAATGAAGCACAAATACACACAAAGATCATGATTTGGTTTTTTTTCTCCCACGTTTTAATTCTTTGAAAGTAACATCATGTAATTATTGGACAGTTTGGTGTCGGAGTCCGACTCTTTACACATTCACACAGCAAATACACAGCACTGCACAGCTGGAAACGATCATAAAACAAAAGAAAGAACCACAAAGCGTTCACATCAAAACACTGGCAATAAATAGACTGATCTTATTAAATTTATCTTTAATACTCTTCTGTACAAATGGACTATGAATGACAATTACATCAACTGAAGTCTTCAGGGAAGACCCGACACGGCTACAGACAGAAATCATGTAAACAGAGCAAGAAAAACAGGGCGAAGAGTTCTCTCTTTCATACATACATAATCACACACACATACACACACGCACACACGCACACACACACACCCTCAGAGTGATGACCACGCAGAGGATCCAGAGTAAACCTATGTGAGGCAACAAATAATCATGAATACAGTACATCTTGCTCTTTTCCCTCCACATGGAATTGCACAGACACACACACTCGCACATACACACTCACAAGGGGGCACGGTGGAGCACAGGATTTGGGAATATCAGGTGGTGGAATGTGATTCTGCAGTGGAGGGGGTCAGAGATGAGAGTGGAAAGGTGAGCGGTGGAAGTCTATTCCTCCAAGGTGCGGAAGGAGTTCTGCATGTCCTCCAACAGCTGGGCGTACTCGGCCTTGATCTTCGCCTCTCCGTCCTTCACCGGGTCCTGTAGCAGCACACAGGCAGAGTCAAAGAACATTAAATTTTAACTTTGAGTTTCTTCTTGTCATAATTTTCAGATTCACTATATTGTGGCAAAAGACGATTTAAAAAAGCTCAAATAATCTTTAAAATCTAAGAGATGATGTCTCGAGCACACAGATATGGGGTGACAAAACCTCAGTCAAGAGTCAACCGAGGACTCTGAGGAAGCCACCGTGTGTCGCAACAGTCCAGGATTTCGTTGCACCTGCAAAGTTTTGTAAGTCCATGTCTGTGAGCTCGAGATATCATATCTTACGTGATCCACAGTCTCTTTTCTGAGAGGCACCAGGTAACCGGCTCGTCAGCTCAAACACACTCCCATCTCTTTAATCCATAACGAATACGTAAATACTACCAAGCCAATGCACTTAGAGAATTCAAACTGCATTTTGTGAGAAAAAAAGAAAAATAAAGATAACATATTATATGTAGATAAGATGAAATTGAAAACATTTACATTAAATTACATCTTCTGTCTTAACCCATAAACTTAAAAAAAAAAAAAAAAAAAAAAAGTCCCAGAAGACGCCTGTGGGCTATTGCACAAGACAGGATTAGAAAGTTAGTCAGGTAACTGTGGAAAACTTTATTCTATGGCCTGGAGATAGTGAGTTGAATCTGTCAAACTCAACTTGAATGTTAAATTTAGGAATCTGATCTTTCTTCTGATAAAGCTGTCTTTTTGTAGGTGTACATACTATGAGCTTTTTTTCCCAGTAAGTTTAGGGATAGGATTCAAACATCTATGATTACTCATAATAAACAACATTTCAGAAGTTTTTTTCAGGTTTGTGAAGATGTGTGGCTAATTTGCAAATCCATCTTTATGGGATACGCCTGGAAATATTCACAGGTGTACACACACACACACACACACACACCTTAAACTTCATAGAGCTGATCCTGTAGAGGATTTCTCCCAGGTGCTCCCTGATCATGGCCCAGGTGATTTTGCTGTCGCTCTGAGCTGTGGTCTCTACTGCGTGCCGTGCCATGTCATAGAAGGCTATCATGTTGGACAAAATGCCAACCGTCTTGTAGAAGGGGCAGAATCTGAGGAAAGACACGATGAGAAGTCAGAGTCATAAGGTCTGTTGACCTGATGATCAACTCACTGATCCATTTTTTTAAAAAATCATGCAGTCTTTTTTTGAGATATTCACACAATAACTAGCTCTTCATCCCGACCATTGTCTTCCACTGTTGCCCTGTAAGCAGCTCCACTTGACAATCTGAACCTTGCTAAGAGACAACTTGGCTGTAAGAGTTCAGTGTTTCACCTTGACTTTGTCCTTTCTGTCACCATATTTCCAGCATTAGCCCAGAGACAGTAGCTGTGTGTGTTACCTGTCATAGGGTGTGTAACCGTTCTGCTGTAGGAAGTCATCCTTGATCAGCTTTGCAACCTCCAAGGTGATCTTATCCGTTTCTGCCAGCGATGCCTGTTAAAGACAATCAGGTGTGAGGCTGCATTAGGACACATCAATGTCATCATCAACAACATATATGATTACATGCTTTATTTATTTATTTATTTTAAATCAATGTATTTTAATAATGTGTAAACGTAATCATCTTAAGTTTTATTACTGTGCAAATAACCCTTTAATAAAGCTTTTTCCTTTGTGGAAACTGTGAAACCCAGTAATAATCAGAGGCGCTGCCGAAGCACGTGCTCATGACTATTTCCATGCATGAATTACCAAAGAGTTTATAACTTTGTAATGAGTGTACATACACATGCCCAGTATGGCTGGGTGATACACTGACTTTATCTCAACACAGTGAGAGTTAGTTACAATCTGGGATGTTGGATACTGTAATATGGCTTGTTTCAGTGTTGTATCTATCTGTTGTATCTATCCTGGTGATTTTATTAACTTATTGGACTGTTTCAGCTGTCCTATTATTTGCTTCTATTTAACCCTATAAAGCCATCAATTCTGTTTTTCGTTTTCAGTTTAATCAATACTTGACCAAAATACTGTTGTATACGTTTGAACACTTCCCCTGTTCACCATGGTCCATACCATTGGCACTTCAAGTACATATCATATATCATACACCAGAAAGGTCGTGTAATAACATATTTTTTGATTTTTTTTTCTTTATATATATTTTGTTATAGGACTAAATAAAGGGTTCAATTTAAAAAAAAAATATGAATTTTCTGCCAATTCTTTCATAGTTCAGGCTTTATAGGGTTAATTGGTTATCATATCCACATTACTCTTGATGGTTCAATCAGAAATCACTTGTGTGCAAATATCATATGAAAGCACCAAGACTATTCCCTGCAATATCGTGAGAAGTATTTGCTCAAAAGATACGGTGATATTTAATTTTTTCCATATCGCCAAGCCCAAACGCCCAGGTCAGGGATCTAGTTCAAAAGATGAAGCTCGGATAGTCGAGCAGTCAAACCACTGGTCCTGAGGTGAGAAATGATGTCAAATGACCTTTCCGACGAGCTGCACGATCTCTGCCAGGTCCTCCTCCTCCTGCAGGATCTCCTTGGCTTTGGTGCGCAGGGGCACAAACTCTGGGAAGTGCTTGTCATAGTACTCATCCAGAGCACGAGTGTACTTGCTGTAGCTGATCAACCAGTTCACAGAGGGGAAGTGCTTCCTCTGAGCCAGCTTCTTATCGAGACCCCAGAACACCTGAGGGAAGAAAGGAAAGGGGAGATAATCATTTTAAGAACTCGGCACCCTCGGCAACCACAGCAGATCTGTTTAATAAGGAGGCCATGTGATCTGAATATGTGTTTTACCTGTACAATACCAAGGGTGGCTGAAGTGACCGGGTCAGAGAAGTCACCACCAGGGGGCGACACACTGCAAGAAACACAAAACATTTTAACATCATCTGAACTATGTTGTTTTGCTATAATCCACTAAAAGACAGGGAGCGTAATGCCTCGCTCTAGTGATCAAAAGTTATACTCACGCTCCCACAATACTGACGCTGCCCTCTCTCTCAGGGTTGCCCAGACACTTCACCCTTCCAGCACGCTCATAGAAGGAGGCGAGACGGGCACCAAGGTAGGCAGGATAACCACTGTCTGAGGAGTGAGGGCACACAATATGCATGTTTGATTCATGCCCTCTACTAATTTATTAAGTGAGGTTAGAGGACTGAATACTGCATTGTCATACTGGCTTTTCCTATCACATAAAAAAAAAAAAAAAGGTTCTAGCTCCATCTTGTGGTGGATTCAAGCATCAAAGAGTAAAAAATACAGATGGCAGCTTGAGTCTGCAGGTCATTTTTCACCTGGAAGAGTGAAAAGAGCTTGTTATGGCTTCTGGGGAGGGCTCTGCTCACAATAGTGGAATTGAGTATGACTTTAATTATGAGTAACATTGAAATTTAACCTTAGACTCTCAGTGTTATTCCTTTCAATGAACTTCCCAAACAAAAAATTACAGCTTAGATTCGAGGATATATATTTTCACAATGACAGGAGTTTTACTTTGTTTAGGTAGAGAATGCTCAATAAAAAGACATGGTTAATAGAGAATGATGCTGTCAAAACATGAAGTATAATTGCACAAAGGTATAAAGGAGTGAACTGTCCAATACTTAACCTGCATTTGACTCTTAATTTCCCAAACATCGTGATGACAACACCATGGGCAAAAGTGTTTTTCCTCATGACTAAACTCTTTGCTTTGGGAAAAGTGAGTCTGCCTTAGCCTCCAGCAGGCTGCGTGCTTACCAGCGGGCATCTCAGCCAGACGGCCAGAAATCTCCCTGAGAGCTTCAGCCCAACGGGAGGTGGAGTCGGCCATCATGCTCACATTGTATCCCATGTCTCTGAAGTACTCAGACAGCGTGATTCCTGAGAAGACGTACTAAATTAGTGCACATAATTCAAGCAAATGATGGGAGTGAATTTACAAGCAATCACAAGAAGAGAGCAAATGAGTCTTTTTTTTAAGCAAATATGGCGATTGTTTTCACTGTGAGATTTATTATGCTCCATTGTTCTGTGATTGACTGGGCTCTGAGAACTGATTACATAAAGACAGTTTTATTTTCCAAGCTTAATAAGTGATTGATGTGTATGTTCCAGAGTATTTAGTGAGCCGTGTGACTTGTTGGCATGTACCTGTGTAGATGGAGGCTTCTCTGGCAGCCACGGGCATGTTGGAGGTGTTCGCTACCAGCGCGGTTCTCTTCATGATGCTCTCCGTTTTCCCGTCCACCTCCATGGTCAGCTGTTGGCCAGACACACCGTCCGTCATCCCAAAAAACCAAACAAAGTCGGGACATTCTCAGGTCGTAGCACCAACATTATTTCCACCCACCTCAGGGAAGTCTCGCAGTACTTCTGACATCTCGTTTCCACGCTCCCCGCAGCCTACGTAGATGATCACGTCGCTGTTGGAGTATTTGGAAAGGGACTGGGAGATGACAGTCTTCCCGCAGCCAAAGGCTCCTGGAATGGCTGTGGTTCCTCCTTGCACACAACTTCAGACAAAGTAAAGGAGACAGAGAGGAAAATGGACAGCTTAGAGGAAAAATAAAGATTACTGATTCGAAGATTACTGGGTTCAGTGACACTGCCAAGGACAGGGAACAGTTGAGAAGAACGCCACATATTATTTAAGTGGAGAACATTTGTAGTGACTCTATGCAGCCAGCACAATAAAAACGCATTGAGTGAAATGTTCAAAGGGACGGATCAGACACTCACGGAAAGAGGGCGTCCAGTACTCTCTGTCCAGTCAACAGTGGGTGATTGGCAGGCAGTTTTTCTGTGACGGGCCTCACTTGTCTGACAGGCCACACCTGCACCATGGTGAACTTCTCCTTCACCCCCTCAAATTCCAGCTCCATCACCACATCCTGACACAACGACAGACACGGTCAACGCACGGCAACATGTGACAGTCACTTCAAAAACCAAAGATGTGACAGAAGGTAGGAACTACAGGAATTAAAATATTCACAGCCTTTTTAAGACGCATTTTAACTCAATTTTGGACAAACCATCTATTTCTTATTCAAATAGGCACTGCAGATAAATATTAGGGAAAATACTATATATTTATTCCAGCGCAAAGGTATGTTTTAAGTAAGAACATGGCAAGATATTAGCTAGACCACTCTACAGGTACAAGCATAGCATGTAATAATGATTTTAAGACAAAAGGTGTTCAAGGCCTAAGATTTATAAAAATGATTGTCAGACATTTTAAGGCCTTTTAAGGACCTGCAGACACCCTGTAAGAGGAACTCACACTGATGTCGTAGTTTCCAGGTGGGGCTACGTAGGTTACGGTGCCTCTGTTTCGTGGAGGCAGCATGATCTTATGCTTGATGAGGGAATTCTCAAACACAAGCCCATAGATGTCTCCCCCTGTGATGTGACTGCCAGCCTAAGAGACACAGAAAGTGGAGCAGACAAATCAAATTAACTGAATGATTTGAGCACTTATTGGGAAAGTTTGGGTGTGGAAACTGTACACAGACACACACCCGCAGGCTTTTACTGGGAGAAAATTCCCATTTGAGGTCTCGGTTGAGGGCTCCAATGTTGACACCTCGGGGGATGTAGATGCTTTGTGTTAGGTCATTGATGTCCTTTAGGGGGCGCTGGATACCATCAAAAATGGACCCCATGATTCCAGGGCCCAGCTCAACAGAGAGAGGCTTCCCTGTACGCAGCACAGGATCTCCCACAGATACACCAGCTGAGGTCCAGCTCAGGAAAAGAGTTTAAATGGGAGTCTGGGAATGTTTCCAGTATGAGTCTTTACATATGCACCAGACTGGCAAATGAATGAAATGAAATGTGCAATGAATTACAAGCAAACAAGTGTGAAAATAAAAAGGTGCACTTAAAGAAGTAAAGCTGCCAACAAAACATTATCTGCTCTCTTTTGTGTCATTTTAGCTCCCCAAATAAATTCATAACCATACTCCGGCCCAAATTGGGAGCTATGAGACCAAGCGAAGTCAAAGAATGACCGTATGTCACTTCAAAATCACATTGCCCAAAAGGATACACGTCTCCTCGTAGACCTGGATGGTGGCCATGTCTCCCTCCAACCTGATAATCTCTCCCACCAGCTCGCTGTGGCCCACACGCACCAGCTCGTACATGGCTGCTCCCGCCATGGCTGTGGCTGTCACCACTGGAGGAGAGAGGAGAGAAAAAAATATCTAGGTAAACACCCACACTAAAAAACACATGGATAAAACTGACTCACAACTGACTCAAACGGCTCCAACTATATGAACAGGGAAACCGAGATAAAGTATTTCATTTCTCATCTGCTGTGCGTGCATGTTGTTCAGCAGCATCCATGACGATAACAATAGGCTTATTGGTTGAGGCTAATAGTCATGGTGTGTTTGCACAAGCGCATGTGTGTGTCTGTTCAATAGTAACCTGGTCCGGAGACTCCATGAACGTATCCAAACTGGCTCTCCCTCTCTTCATCCCGGATCTTGGGCAGCTTGGACATGTCCATCGTTGCAGGCTTGGTCTGACTGGAGGGAGAAGACAAGACGAGTGTTGTAATGAAGACACTAACAGAATGGCAAGAGAGAGGAGGATGTTGCTTTCCCCAGTGAGTCAGTTTGCTGCAATGGTAAAACCTTGTCAGCAATGGGCTTTGAACAACATAACCGCTTGATCTATTTTAATCATTGATGACTTTATTAATGAGCTATAAAACCACTGTGGCTAAAAGTGCATTGATTACTGTTTTAACAGTTCACTTCATCTGAAACCACACAGTTACTGTCCTGGCTGATGACTGGGCGAGTAATGACTGGGTGATTATGGGCACACTGAACCCTGACTAGGATTTATTGACATGGTTGTGTGATAGTTCACAACAGAGAGAGGCAGGAAGTGTGGGAAGAGAGAGTGGGGAATGACATGTGACACGGTGGCAGGCGGGATTTGAACTCAGCTAATTTGAACCAGCACCAGTTCAATGATCATACTGTTGTAATAGCTTCCTATGTTGCATGAGAGCATATTTCATTATCTAATGGGGTAAGTCATTTTCTACATTGTAAGTGTACATGATATGGCTTCTCCAAAGAGCATTACCCCAATTTTTACCCCACAGGGATCGTCACCTTAGGAAGTGTCACCTTATTTTAATGTGACTGTGCTACATGAATTTCCTCAACATAAACACAGAACAGAAAAATCATTTAACATGGAGAACTCATTGTAAGAATCTTTTTATGAACATCACAATCAGTTGATGAATGAACAAATTTTTGACTGTCCACTAGTTAGTGTGTCAGCCATTTTGATGTAGTGTCCAAAGCTTCGTTCAGTCGTGGCTCATACAGTTTCAACTATATGGGAAGACAAAGACCATATTGTAACTAATGAATGAGTGAACGAATGAGCCATTTCGGGCACATCAGCCTTTGTATATCTGTGCTGGTATCTCAGCAGAGGTAAAGTAGCAATCTGCCAATCCACTGTAAGCATGCAAACCTCCAGGCAAATACAGCAAGATCACGAATTCACATTTCTCAGCATCATGCAGACTGAACTGGGACGCTCCCTCTGTCCTCCCTCCCTCCTCCCGTCTTAGCTGCGCACTCCAGGGCCAGTAGTAGAGTCGGCGTGACGCACCAAGCTAACATTAGAGGGGAATCCCACACCAGCAGCACTGACTGTGCAGTATATATACTGTCAAGGTATTTCTCGGTCTTCTTGACGCATACACACATATTGCATACTCCTTTTCCCTTCAAGAACCATTTTTTTTCTCCCACTGCTGTATTTTTTATATAAAAAGGATTTCAGTTTGTATTTTGCTGTAATATATTTATATCACATATCCTCTAGCTGGCTATATTATCCTGCACACTTAGGATTCATGCAGCAGCAGCAGGAACACAGTCTGCCAGCAGACATGACACACTTCCATCCCCACAAGCAGCCACTCTGCAGGCCTCGGAGAGCAGCTTCCTCATGCAAGACCTGCATCAGCCACAGATCCAGGCTTTACACACTTATTTATTATGGTTAACGTCACACATCATTCATTCTTATCTTATTCATTCTTAAAGCCATATGCATGCACCAACACTATACCCTTATGCCCTTTTTTTGTCCTTCTCACTGATTTACACATCTTCCTGTTTACGCTAGGCTGCTTATCCCATCTGTCGAGGAATAAAGCAGCTCCATCAATAGGCCTCTGCAGGAACTGCAACCGAGATCCCTAAAAAGCAGCATTAGCAGCTTCAACTCCAGCACAGAGACCAAACAGGCCTAAGTTAGCCTAACTTCCCCTTACTGCCAGCTGTTCATAGGTGTGTCTTTTATTTAAAGGACAAACAGTAGAGACTCTAAGAAATATGTGTACCATGAATACTCACAAGCAGCCACATTACAGTAATGTTCATCATGCAGATTGTCAATCACTGTTCTTATAACTACATATTGTGGTGATGCATTAAGGGTGCTTTTAACCCCGTCTGAAAACAACGTTTCACTAATGAGACAATAAAGATTTGAACTTAATTTTAGTGCTACACACCAACACTGACTGAGTTTAGTCCAACAACTTCCCCATGCTTGGGGTGGGCCTTATGAACTGCCCTGCCCTTCTTCACTCAACAACAATCAAAGGGGTTGATGCAATTTTGTAATGGTGATTTCAAAGATCAGCATACAGTGGACAGATAGGAAACCTTGATTAGGCCTATTGTTCCCATGATGAGTTTATTTCAGAGCACAGACCACTGGCTACCTGCTTTTTTAATGCTAACCCGCAAAAACAAAACCAAAAAAATCAATTGATCATTTAGTTAATCATTCCCAGTTGAAAGACCAACAGGCAAGCATGCTGGTGAACAATGTACATGACACTGGATCATATGATCTTGGCACATGACTGCTTGGCTGCGCGCTATGGGGCTGTTTAAGGAAGTGGAAAACTCGAGTGGGGCAAAACTGGGAAGTACTGACTATGACTGTGTCTAGTAACACTGGAAAAACTCAGCTAAAACCCAGTATTTAACAGAAATAACCGGCCTTGAGGCACACACAAGGTCGTGTCATGTTTCTTTATCCTGACACTGACCTAAGGAAAGCTGTTAGTTTGCTGAATATTGCAGCCACGGTTTCAAATGGGCTCTAAATGTGAAAATCAAAGTGAAAGTGACAGTAACTTTCATCTGATTTCTTATACTCAGACTCATTAAACAATCCACATTCAAACTACCTTAAGTAAATCCTGTATATTGTAAGACAAAAATTTGCTGCTGACATCGAATAATGTTGGCCTTTGCTTTTCTATCCGCATGAATAAGAGATTTAAATCAGCGTTGCACGTACTTACGTCTGATCATGTCAAAACGTTGCTCAGTTAAAAAAAAAAAGAAAAAAGAAAAAGAAAAAAAGTGACATGCATGTGTGACATCCATGCACAACAACCCTGACACATGGATGTTAATTGCACACACTGTGCAAACGCAGCAATCTGATCACATGATCCTCCAAAACCAAAGGAAATAAATTCATACAATCAGGTAGAAGGTGGAAAAGAAATGACCTGATATAGCAGGTATTAAATGACTACGGCTCTCAGGCATCCCTTCCCCCTGAGAATTAAATGTCTGTACATGACATTCAGCTAGAGATTAATGTTTGACGTTCACGCTTACTCGAAATTGTATCGTTATTGTATAATGACACAGCAGGCACGGGCTACAATCTGGCCAATTAGATACATCAATCATACGATTTTCACACAGCTCTACTTTAATTTGTTAAAAAAAATTATGTAACACTGGCTGTCTCTAAAGATTATTCTGCATTTTTAAAAAAACGATGCAGGCAAGCAAGATTGGTCTTGGCCTGGCAGCAAAACGCTGGTTCTGCCATTTTGGCGCAATATGGAGAATTATTTCATAATAAGCATACACTAAAGTCAGAGAAATATGGTATAAATCGTGCAGTAACACAAATAAATGTAAAGGTTACCTTCTGTGTGTGAATCTGCGGTTAAGTGTCTTGCCTCGAGAGAAATGAGAGGTGCTGCGATGCGTGACAGCAGACGGTGATCAGCTGACTTCATTCACTCGCTGCTCGGTTTTACTGCTGTGTCGCTGCAACCGCCTCCATTTTGGATCTGCGCGTAGCTGCTGCAAAGATTTTACCTCAGCTCTGAGATAATCCGCTCCGCAGCTTTATTCGTCTGCAACCAGTTTCGCTTTGCCCTCCTCTTTTCTCTTCACTGACACCGACTACACAGTGACACTGTCCATATTATTTAGCACCGTGATAAATCTGACTTCTGCACATGTACTTTGTTGTCCAGTGTAGTTATTTTGAAACTGTTTCAAGTCGAGGATCCTCACATATGATTGTTACTTGGACCAATGACCATATTTAATGCTTTTGTCGTAAAGAACCATATCTGTGAATAATTTTGCTCTTAGATATGCCCTTATAAAACAATTGTAGGCTAAGTAAAAAAAGAAAGAGTGACTCCTCTAACCAAACAGCCCATTTGTGGTCTCTAAAGGAATAAAATCTTTAAAATGAAATAATAGAAAAATTAATTTACTACTCATTATTTCTGGGGACCTCCAGTAAACCGACGTTGGCCCCCCAGAGGCCCATGAACTTCAAGGAGCCTACCTCATCATATGGTGAATATCTTTGCACTGACGTTTGAGCCAAAATGGCGATGCTGTCACGAACTGTTTTGCTCAGTGATTTACTCCTTATAAGCCATGGAAGTATCATATGGATAGGGATATACACTAGATGAAAACCCCATTGTTAAAAAAAACGACTGTTATTATTATTTATTGATCCCTCTAATTAAAATGACGTGTGTGTAGGATTTTCATGCATCTCAATGAAGAGTTTTAGCATTTTGCTCTCCTGAGAATGTTGTATAACGCAAAACACACAAACACCCCCACACACTCTCTCTCTTTTTATTTATGTATTTATTATTGTTTAAATTTTTCATAAATTTGAAGTGAGTCCCACAGAGTGCATGCAGCGGTGCGGTGCGCATGCGCACGCGCGGGTCAGGGTTGACAGCAGTGCACACAGTCGTGGAAGGAGTGCGGCGGCTAAGCTAACTGCAACCATCGTAACTAGCTACATGTGGAGGGTAAAACGGGAGGTAACCCCGACCCTAACTCTTTCAAAATCCCCCCTTTTGGCCCAAACCAACTCTACACTTCAACCCAGTCGAAACTAAGGAATAACAGTGGTTTACAATGAAAGGGTGAGTATGAGCATTTAGAGACATGATTGAGTAGCTAGCACGAGTTAAAGTTTTTCATGTCTTTTTTTTTCAACAGTGGGAGGCGGGGAGGAGACGGCGAGGCTAGCTAGCTAGCTAAGCTATTTTCATTCTGTTGTACACATGCTGGGCAAAACTGCTCACGACAGCAGGGTGGCTGAACCAGTTTCGAGTCGGACTCTCTTGTGAAGTCAAGCTGTTCGCTGTTTAGTCGGCAAACAGGCTAAGCTAACTAGCCATCACTGCTGAGGCGAAGAGCTGCCTAGTTAGCAAAGCCAGTTAACCTACTTACTTTAGCGCAGCCAACTAGCTAAAACTATGCACCTCGGCGCACGTATTTGCCTGTCTCCAAATTGACAGCAGCGTCACTGAGCACCAGTCCCTGCTAATTAGCTGATTTGGGGAGCCAGTAGCCAGGTGAGCAGTTTGCCAGCCACCCAGCGCAGGTCTGGTCTCGTTTGTCGTTATTTCCTACGTCAACTCCAGAGTTGTGTCAGCATGCTCCCTGTAACCTGAGATATCACACTAACGCTCTCGAGCTGGCATGCCCACTCGCCTTAAGGAGCAATTTGGATAACTTGTTGAATTTCAGGTAAAATGGCAACTTTAACTGTGATTGTGATGAAACATTAATTCTAGGAAAATGTTAATGATGTGGGGTTCACATGTTGACTGATGCTGGCAAGTCCCATGTTGTTGCTGTCACTGCTGGTATATCCTAATGAACAACACACGTGACCACCAGCTGTTGTGTCGGGTTTTGCTTGTGGAGTCTCCCTATAAATACCACTGTGAACTTATCAGCCAGGCTAAGAGGGTTGTGTTAGTGCTCCTTATCCAGAAACAAGTGTACAGCTTGACAGAGTGACATACAGGTAATAAAAAAAAAAATGCAAAGTATAACAGGTGCATATTATTAACTCTTATTCCAAGAAGCAAGAATAATTTGCCACACCTGTTTGTGCCATGTTGTATTTATCTTGTAGGTGGATTGTGCCGGCACTGGTAAATGCAATGTAGCATCAAACTTGTGGGGAAAGGGTGCCGCTGTCTGTGTATTTAAGTGGAAGGTTTAGGAAAGCAACCCATCCTTGTCAAACTTACCTGTCAAGTAAACGGGTTCATTTGTGCATTTTTTAAAGTCAATTCATCCTGACTGTATATTGCAGGTTATCTTTTGCCAGCTGTTTGACCGATTTGCTCTTGTTCCAGTAGCCGGATCGAGCTTGGGGATGTTACGCCCCACAACATTAAGCAGCTGAAACGCCTGAACCAGGTCATCTTCCCTGTCAGCTATAACGACAAGTTCTACAAAGATGTACTGGAAGTGGGAGAACTTGCCAAGCTAGGTGAGAGAGACATCAATCATCACTTACTATTAGGAAAACCCAAACAAACATTTAGCCGTTTGTTTACTTGCAATCATGATAGCTGGAAATTAGAACGAGGGGCAGAATAGAAAGCATCTCCACTAGCAGGATTCAGTGCAAAATTAAGAGGACCCTGCACTTTTAGATGTTGGGATCTAAGCACTTGTCAATTTCTGGGTAAAAACATATATTTTTATATTTGTGAGGTGATTACATTCTATCAAACACATATTTTTCCGGATATTGTTGACATATCATGTTATCCAAGTAGACACTCAACTCCCTAATATCTGATGTTGAAATCTAGCTGTAGACCTAATCCTAATTGGAAAGCAAAGCACACCTTTCACGTCACTGCATCTCACAATCTAGCAGTAATTATTTTTTAGTTTCTTAAAAAGTAAGGACAAACTATGGAATCTGTTTTTTTTTTCATCGGTGATCGTTCAGCTTTGGCTCTTCCTTGTTTTGTAGCATACTTCAATGACATTGCAGTCGGGGCTGTGTGCTGCAGAGTGGACCACTCCCAGAACCAGAAGAGACTGTACATCATGACACTCGGCTGTCTAGCACCCTACCGCAGACTAGGAATCGGTATGCGCCTCTGCACCCCTAGAAGACTAAACATACCCCACACTGGATTACACTTCATTTTATGCTTGTTTTTGTACTCAAAACCTCACCTCTGTCTCATTCCAGGTACAAAGATGCTGAATCATGTGCTAAACATCTGTGAGAAGGATGGCACTTTTGACAACATTTACCTGTGAGTCTAATCCTGTAGTGGTAGAGAGTATATGTGAAGGACATTTGGCTGATTTTTATGGAATAAATGCATGAGTCAGTTCAGTCAGGTATATTCAGAGATTTTACCACCTCCAGCTGTGCTAATACTAACTACAGGTTGTTGTTTTTGTCCTTCTCCCCACAGTCACGTGCAGATCAGCAATGAGTCGGCCATTGACTTTTACCAGAAGTTTGGCTTTGAGATCATTGAAACAAAAAAGAATTACTACAAGAGGATAGAGCCTGCAGATGCCCATGTGCTGCAGAAGAGTCTGCGCAGCCCATGTGCACCCCCCACCGGAGAGCTTCAGAAGGCAGAGTAGGGGCACAGCTTTTGGGAAGAACACAGCTGTGCCCGCCTCCACAGAAACAGAACTGTGACAAATGCCCCAGGGTCGACACATTCAACACTTTCTTCAAAGGACGTTAAAAAAAGAGAAAACAAATTTACAAAAGTACAAAAATGGCTGCATTTATTTTGCAAAGGGGTCCCCTTAATTTTGCATATTTTATTGCCCCCTTTCCTCATTCAGATAATTGACAATGACACAAAGCTCAGACTCCAAAAGTGCTCCTATTTGACAAAGCTGCCAACTTCAGACAGTTTTAGACTCGGTGGAGGGGGAGGGGGGTGGTTTTTGCAAATCATACTGTTTGTGTTTGAGTTGTTTTTATGCGGTTATAAAGCTAACGGGGACATATCTTTACTGTTTTAGCAAAAGAAAACAGTTTATTTTGAAGCGGGAAAGTCTTTTGACACACTGAGTCCCAGCTGGTAACCATGGAGTGATGCTTCGAGTTGTCATGGTGACATGTGGAACACTCACAACTCCATTTCCTGACCACCTGAACCCTGGGACCTATGGGAAGCGTTTGACCAGTCGGTCTGTCATGTCCAGGGGGAAAAGCAGAAAATCTGCCCCCACGGTATGGGCGTAAGGAAGGTTGAACAGTTTTGAGGTGGTCACTGCTCATAAAATCTGAACAGTTTTGTTTTTCATCCTGTTAATTTAATTCCCCTTCAACTGTTTCTGTTTTTTTACATTGAGATGGCGAATGGTTCAGAGGTTCTCCTGGGTTTGGTACGAAGGCAGCAGATGTTAAAAAATCAGTTTATCAGATGGGTAGAGATGAGAGAACTCGGCAAAATAACATTGTGTAGAATAATGTGTTTTTGAGAAGGACACACACCACAATGTCCAGTGAAGTAACCGAATAGCCGACATGTTAGCAGGTTGATGGTGTGAATCACAATTTGCGTTATTAGCAGTTCTTTAGAGGGTGTGTCTGTCTCTAAACACATAGACGTACCTTGTTTAACATGGCATCCTGAGTGCCCACCTAGTAGGAATCCAGTCTCATCAAACTTCCTGCCAAAGTCAGCTTCTGTCATTACGTAGATCTTAACTAGATTTTGAAGATTGCCTGATAGCTTGGAGGTTTGTTTAGCATGGTCTCTCTCACACACAGTATGCGACCCAGGGGAAGCTCTGATCTTCTGCATGCTAGGAGAGTTGTGTCCTCTCCACTGTAGTATAAGCATGTTTTTCCTTTCTTTGAAGAATTTTATCTTTTCTGGAGCTCTATATTGTAAGACTTTTTAACCTCTAAATAAAGGAATTACTATTTGCATTATTTGGTATTGCTTGTCTCATGTCCATGCTGTGACACTGTGGGTTTATTGACACTAAACATGATTGATCATTACATATACATGTTGCAGAAAGGATGTGCACACATCTGTAGGTGCATACAATGAAATTTATCCCTAATGTGCTTAACACGTGTTGATTGGCTCATATGTCCGACATCTGAAATGCTATTGGCTGTCACCATCAGAGCAGTCCCCTTTCTGCTCTGGTTTAGATTGTAACTACTAGATTGTTTTGAGATGAGTTGAGTTGAAAGCTTTGCCAGCTAGCCCCCCAGACTAAAAGTTCTCGCAGGGACAAGGTCTCTAAAATGCTGAGGCTACAGGTCAGTGGAAACTTGCACCTTTTACAAGCCTTTTAGCCCCAGAGACGCGAAAGAAGGATCAGCCATTGCTTTGTTTGGGTAATCATGTCGGTAACCGTAAGCTAAGCTAGCTATTAGCGAGTTAGCTAAAAGAAAGCTAGCTAGCTGCCCAGGTTGCTTGGTTTATGCTAGTTAGTTGAGTGACGGGGTAACTGTGTTAACATCGTTTACTGTCCGCGATTATCTCAGCTTAAGATACAGCCTTTAATTTTGTACGAGTCTTTAATCATGCTGTTGTAATTGTGGAAAATGTCGGAGGAGGTTATTGAGTTTAGGTTAGCTGTGTTAGCTAGGTTAATCTGCATCAGTTTGTTAGCAGCTAGTAGAAGCTCAACGTAGCCTTGCAAGGTTAGTATTCCCTGATTCCCTGATGGTTGTTTCTGCTGATGTATTAATGGCAGCGCAGAGAGGAGATTGCAACGCATTGGATGTAAGTGCATTACTTGGCGTTTAATTGTTGTCTGGTGTCATGTAGAGTTCATGTTTTGGTTTGGAGGCTGATGCTTGTGTTTTGATTTCAGGATGGGCAGGGAGGGGATTTGAGGAGCTGGTAAATGTGGTGACTGGTATCTATCATACAGGCAACTGTTAGGACAGGATGCCAGAGATGACTGAAACTCAGACCCCTGGTCGTAAACCCAAGTAAGGATCTATCTACCTATCTTGTGGCTATTTTTTGTGCAAAGACATTTAATGCAATCACTTAAATAGTAACAGTAGAAAAAATGCTAATAATAATACCCTCTTTTTTTTATCTAGAAAGAAGAAAAATAAAGAATCTCACAATGCAGGTGAACTAATGTCTCTTGTCATCATCCTCCTGTGCAAACCGTACTATCTGATGAATGTTGGTTTATTGCCCCCGGTCATTTTAACCAGACTTAAAAGTTCCATCTCTGCTTTTAGTTGAGAGACACAGAAAAGAGAAGATCAATGCTGGGATTAACCGCATTGGCAATCTACTGCCATGCTCCCAGGCACTGAAACAGGTAGGAAGCGAGATCTCATACTGGCCTTCCTGGTCATCCTGTGGTCATGGCTAGATTTGTCTACATACATTCTAAGTAAGTGAGCTGCTGTGTGGCATCCTTTAATATCAACTTGTATCCCTATGTCTCTAGAGTAAGAATATGATCTTGGACCAGGCTTTTCGCTACATCACAGACCTGAAGAAGCAAAATGACACAATGCTTCTTGAGGGAGGCGATAAAGTGCAAGGTGAAATTTTAAAAAATTGTACATGAATGTGGAATTTGTGTTACATGCTGCCCTTGCATTTGCACACACTTGGAAGTTTTCTCTTGTTTTATTATACTTTGGATGTAAAAGTGTGATAATATTTGTGCTCTGTTTTGCACTGTACTGATGTCACTGCATTGTTCTCGGTGCAGCGGAGGAGATTCAGCGACTGCGGCGTCAACTAGAGGAGCTGAGGAAGGAGAGTGCTCACTACATTGAGCTCCTCAAAGCTCATGATATCAACTTCCTGGAAGATCCCACCATCCACTGGAAGGGCAAACAGCGCAGTGCAAAGGTGGCCAAGGTGACACCCACTCACCAACTTCCGAAGGGCATTATTGTCTACTCCAATGGGAATGTAATGTGCCCTGCTGGAAAGGAGACTAGTCCGGGGAAACAGCCTTCTGAAACGTTAGTTGTTCAGCCATCTCCTGAGGTCGCTACTAGGGTGAGGGTGAATGGAGCCCTGCTGCAGGTTAACACCTCTTCCCCTGCCCCTTCGCTTCTTCCTGGGGCAGCCATTACCCCCTCCCAGTCTACGCCAGGCCTGAGGGTTGTAGAACAGTGTGTGGTTGAAACTCCAGCTGTAGCCCCCACTCTGCCACCCTCTGTGTCCTACATCACGCTCCAGATCCCTGCTGTCACTACCGCCCTGCCCCAGCAACCTCTGCCTGCCACCCCAGCGCAAAGCCTGAATATAGCAGCCAGTCCAGCCTCACAGCTGTGCACTCAAAGCCCTGTTCAACCTATCTCCAGCCTTACCACCCTTCCCCAGAATATAACCACATCCAGACCAGTAATGTCAGAAGTTCACTCTTTGGTTACACAGGACACTGCCATCAGAACTGTGAGCTACACAACTATTCCTAACAATTCAGCCCTTCTTAGAGCTGGGGCAGCAGGCAGCACACAGACTACCTGGACAACACTGCAACTGGCAGGGAACACAGTGCAGCCTGTCTGCCAGAGTCTCTCCACCCCAGAGGTCACCAACACCAGCCAGGCTGTCCAGCAGTTGACTGTGTGTCCTATGGGCAACAAACCTTCCGTTCAGCCCATTCAGATACAGATGCAACCTCAGGTACCTGTGCAGCAGGCACCCATCACAGCCCACATTCAGGCGCAGCCCATTCAGAGGTCTCCCCAGCTACAGCCAGCCATCCTTACCCAGACACAGCCCCAGCCTGTTCTGGCCCCCCAGCCTCAGTGTGCTGTTCTCCCGCAGTCAGCTGTAGCGCCCCAGCCAGCTGTAGTGGCCCATCCTGCTGTGGTGTCACAGCCCCAGCCTCCTGTACTTCAACCAGCGTCAGTGGTTCCACATCCTTCAACTGCCCTTATCCCTCAGCCCCAGCGTCTCCCACAGCCAGCCCTAGTGCCCCAGCCACAGGCTACTGTGCTGCCACTGCTCCAGACCATGCAAGTACTGCAGGTCAATCCAACTGGGGCAGCAGCTTCTGGGGTTACTGCTCCACAGAACACCAACAATCCAAGCGTGGTCATCCTACAACAGGCCAATGCTTGCCCTGCCCAGACGGTGGTGAGGGAGGAACTAGCCAGTCAAACCCCATGTCAGCATATTGTAATCATTCAAGCACCCAATCAAACAGCACCTGCCCCTCAGAATCCTCAGGTTGGCATGGTGCCTGCTGTTGTGCCCACTGCAGTGCCTGCTGTACCCACTCAAATTGCCACAACCAGCTGTGCAACCTCTACCACTTGCTTACAGACTGTTGGAGGAAAGCAGCTGGTGCACATCCTACCACGTCCTGTTCAGCCCCAAATAAACCAGCCCCAGCAGGTCACCCAGGCTTCCTCAGCCCAGCCAGTTCCTCCAACCCCACAGACTATCACTGTGAATGGCCAGGTGTTTGCCCTACAGCCCATGAAGACTTCAGACAAATCTGGGCTTCAGGGTGCCCAGAGTACACTCCAACTGGTCCAGCCCACCACCACTGAGGAACCAACCACCAACGTGGCCCTCAACAGTCTGGGGGCCCTCAGCAGCCTCAACCAGAGCATCTCTCAGGGCCTTCCACTCACCATCTCTAGCCAAAACAGTGTTCAGCTTCCTGCTGCTCCATCTTCAGCAGTCCAGCAGAAACAGCAGCAGCAAGCTCCTACCCCTGTCACCGTTCCTGGAGCTGCACTCACCCTCCCTGTCCGGCAGCTACAGGTCCCAGTCAAAGTAGGGCCAGTGGTTAATGCCGCTAAGGCCTCAGGGAGGAGGCCTCGCACAGCTTTGATTTCTAAAAGAACAACACCCAAAAGGACCAAGCCACCTAAGAAGAAAGAACTCAAAGAGGCACGGACAGCTGTCACCATTGCAGCCAAGCCAGTGCCTGCTGCGGCAGAAAGTCAAACAGTTGAAGTGGCAGTATCTCAAGTTGTCCCGTCTTCAGGTGTAACAGTCACTGATATTCCTGTAGTTAGTGTTACAGCTGTTACAGCGACAACTTGTAGTGAGGTATCAACACAGAGCAAAACTGTAGGAAATAGTGACACTTCAACACAAGGCCCACTGAAAATGATCACCATTTGTAGTTCATCTGGTGTATCAACTGTATCCAGTAAATCCCTCTCACAGAACACAGCTTCTGTCAGTAGCACAGCCATTGTCCCTCAGAGCAAATCTATAGCTTGTGTTAGCACAACACAGAGCGAAATTATTTTCAGTCATGCTAGCACAAGTGTCAACGTAACTGAGGTCACAACTGTCAGTGTCACAGCAGTCAAGCCATCTGTCAGTGCAGCTGTGGCCATTGAGTGTAAACCAGCCTTAGTGACTGGCAACAACTCCATTGTAACCAAACCCACAGCTCCACAGGGGAAACAATCAGTCACCACTACAGCAGCTAGCATGACACAAACTAGATCAGCTGCCACCACTGCGAGTTCTAGACAGAGCAGGTCTGTGGTCAGTGGCGCAGGTGCCACTGAGAGTCAGTACACGTCCCCGAGTGAGTCTGTTGCCAGCTCTCCTCCAGTCTGCAATTCCAGTGTTACCAACAGTGCACCAGTGATTTCAGTCCAGGCTAGCCAACCAACAGTGTGTCAGTCCCATACATCTAATGCTCAGGGTTCTCAGCCTCGTCTGAAGCCTGAGTCACAGCCCACCACCTGCCCCTCTGTGTCAACTACTGCAATCTCATCCGCTGCCCCAACATTTTCCACGGCCTCTGTTACAGCTCCTGTAAGTTCAGAGTTCAGGAAAAGGGTCACTGTCAGTAAAACTGTGACACAGCCTGGCCTGAGCTTGTCCAACCCCTCCTCCTCTCATCCTGCTGAAGTCAAGCCACCCCACCATCCTGAAGGTGACAGGGAGGCCCAGAAAGAGGGACATCCCACAGCAGCAACAGGAAAAAATGGCATGGTATCTGCTGCTTCTGCTGAGACTTCCTCTAGAAAGGACTTTGCACTACCTCAGCAGGTATACACTAACCTAGATCATGAAACTATGGAGCATCCTATGACTTCAAGCAGACAGACAGATTCTCCCATGTCTGCGGGGGCTGGGGCAGGGAGAGGGTTCTCCGTGGCCTCCATGCTTCCCCAGGGCCACAATATCAGTGCCTCATCTGGCTCCTTCGGAACATTTTCATTCACTACTGAGCAGGCGGAGATGCTGGCCTTGGCCATGCTAGAACAGGATAGTCCTGGGAGGAGGAATGGAGGATGCCCTGGGGAGAACACTACTTCAAACCCAACCACAGCAGCTTGGGAGCCCCCCAAGACCCCACCAACCTCTACCAGCAAAGAAAGAGGCTCGGCTGGACAGCATGCAAAGGTAACCAAGCCCATGGATACAGCAGTAGTTAAACCGCCAACTCAGGTGTCTGTCAGAGGACAGGTTGGAGAGGGGGCTGTCAGTGGGCCCACCGGAGCCAGACATCCACAAAACATCTCATATTCCCAGTCTCAGTCCCTCCCCCAAGTCCAGTCTCAGAGCCAGCCCCAGAGCGGCACTGTGGCTAGCCTTAGTGTCAACAATCTGATCAGGCCCAGCTCCAGCCAGCAGCCTTATCCTGGGTCCCCCAGCCTGGCTGGCCAACAGGCCTCAGTTCCATCACCTGTGGGCACCTCAGCCCACATAGCCCAATCCTCTAACAACACTCTCCCACCCTGTTCAGGTTCAGCCCAGAATGAGTACACTCCCCTGAAGAGTGCTCTGATGAGGGTGCAGACTGTCAATTTGGGCGAGCGGCATGTAAAGAATGTTTCCAAGCGCCAGGCACAGGAGGAGGTGATGCTGTCCTCTGGTAAACGACCCAAGCCTTGCCCTCCATCAGCCACTGTGGGCCGTATGGAGGTAAAAGCACCAGACCACAGCCAAATGATGGTGGGCCAGCTGCCCCCCAGTTCTTCAGCCATCATGACTAGGATCAACCCTGAAGGCGGAGGCCCGCTTTTCTCCACAAACTCCTTCATGAGCACAGTTTTACGGCCCACTGATGGCCACTGCCCTCCTCAGGGACCCCCTGAGCAGAACCAGCCAGGGGTGCTTCATCTGCCCCAGGGTCACCCGCAGCATGCTGGCCAGCATCTTGGTGGGAACCCTTACATGAAACAACAGCAACAACAAGAGCAGCAGAGACACCATCTGTACCAATTGCAGCACCACTTGACACAGCCTGACCCTGCGCAGCTCCATTCTCTCCACCAGAGGGCACTGCAGCAGCAGCAGCAACAACAACAACAGCAGGACCAGCAGCATGCCCAGAAGAAGAGGGGACTGGTTAGAGGTAGTCAAACTGGTTCACCTGCTGGCCTGCAACAGAAACAGCATCACCTGGAAAAGTCTGGAGTTCAGCAGCAGCACCCACACCAACAGCAACAGACACAGCATCAACAGCATACACAGCAGCAGTCCCAACAGCATGCACAACAACAGCAACAACAGTCCCACCAACAGTCACAACAGCATCAACCACAGACTCAACACCAACAGTCTCATCCACAACAGCACCAACAGCAGACTCAGCTTCAACAGCAGCCCCAGACACAACATCAACATCAACAGCAGCAGCAGCAGCAGTTACAGCAGCAGCAGAGCTCGCACTCCAGGCACCAGCAGCACATACAGCAGCAGATCCAGCAACAACAGCAGCAGCACTTTCGACATCAGGACAAGAGCTGTGAGGCCCAAGCAGCAGGACCTAGAGGCCACCACGGCAGCCACCTGGCTCCGCAAGAGCACCTTAAGGTTGGTAGAGTATCATCTAACTGAGAATATGACATATATTCTGTTATATACATAACAGAATATGACAGGAAGAGTCCTTGACTACTGCCTTTGTTTTGATCATTGTGACATTTCGAGCATCTAGTATTACATTATTGATTATTTCAGCATAAGACTGGGGTTTTAATGTGGCGATAAAATTTTTTACATATTCTGTTTTGTCTTCCTTCAGCCTGGTCAGGACCATAATGCCATGCAAAGGTTGATGAACTCTCGGAATCTGGAGCAACAGCTCATCTCCCAGCCCAGCAACCCTGTGTCCCGGCCCTCTGACCTGGCCTGCGCTCCATCACGCCAGGAACGCCACCGTGTTTCCAACTACTCTGCTGAGGCACTCATTGGTAAAAGCTCCACAAGTGGTGAACAGCAGCAGCGTATGGGGCTTCATCTTCAGCCTGGCCGCGGAGGCACACAAGAACAGCCAGACCTCAGGGGTTACCTGGACACATCTAGAGGAAAGGCCAACATCGGACACAACCCCCAGAACCGGCTGCCTCAAGACCATCCTGGGTCTGCTGATGTTCAGCGGGTTTCAGAATGCCCCCCATTCAAGACCATGGGAGGAGGAGGAGGGCATCAACTGGGTGGCTTTGAGGCTCAGGTGTCACGGGGAGGAGAGATGACACCCAAGTCGGTGCCTCCCTCACAGAGAGGGCCTCAGGGGCAGCAGCAGGTGGGATTCAGGATGGGGGTAGGCCCTCCAGCTGATGGCAGGACACGTGGCGGGTACGGTGGAGCTCACCCTGGAACTCAGGGAGTACAGATAGGAGCCGGGCTGCCCCGAGAGCAGGAGGGTTGTCACCAGAGTTTCATGCAGAGCCTGCTCTCCCCCCATCTGCCCGAGCAGAGCAATCACCAGCGAACAGTGCAGTGCTGCCCCCCAGTTAGTATGGAGTATAGCTGTGTGCCTGGAAGCTCTTCAGGAGACATGCAGGCCAAGGCCTCTAGCCCCAGTGTGCCCCAGACACAGAAAACCATGCGGCTTGGGGAGGGTAACAAGGGCCACATTTCTCAGGTCAGTGGTAACATGCATGGAGGACCAGGCGTCCGAGCAAGTCTCCCCCATCCTCCAACCCCACAAAGCAGCTCTGAACCAGGCCGTTCCTCAGCCCCCTCTAGACCACCCACCGCTGTTAGCCAGCGTTCTCGCCACATTGCCCAGGAGAACCAGCCCTCCAAGCTTAGACCCGGTGACCGGCCCCGATCAGGTACCCTGAGACAAAGCAACCCCTTTGAGCCTGAGGGACACCTGTCTCTTCCCTCTGGAGGAGGGGTGCTGCTCAGCAGACCACAGTCTGGAGGAGAGGCTCGTCGCAGTATTGTTCGCTTTATGACAGACAGTGCTCAGGTTACCACTGACAACAACCTGGTGCCTGACCAGCATCTAGCCCAGAACTTTGGTTTCCCCTTTATTGCTGAGGGAGGGATGAACCCTCCGCCTCCCATCAATGCTAACTCCACATTTATCCCTCCAGTCAGCCAGCCCAGTGCTTCCCGTACCCCTGCCCTCCTGCCTGTGGAGCCCCAGAATACCTTACCCTCCTTCTATCCTTCTTATTCTCCAGCCGCCCATCCCAGCCTTCCCAGTGACATCCCCCTTCAATACTTTTCCAACCAGATGTTCACTAGCCCCAGTGCTGACAAGGGCAGCGCTGCCCCACTTAACAATCGCTTTGGCTCCATCCTTTCCCCTCCTCGCCCTGTGGGTTTTGGCCAGACCAGCTTCCCTTTGCTCCCAGATATGCCCCCTATGCCCATTGCCAACTCCTCTGGCATCACCCCACACCTGTCTAACTTTAGCCTCACCTCTCTGTTTCCAGAGATCGCCACAGCCATGCCAACTGATGGTTCAGCCATGCCCATGTCTCCCCTGCTATCTCTCTCAAACACCTCATCTGCCGACTCTGGCAAGCAGCCCAATCGGCCTGCTCACAACATCAGCCACATCCTGGGCCACGACGGCAGCTCTGCTGTGTGAAAAAAGGCCCTGCTGCATTTTGAATGCCATGTTCTGGATTGCTTCAAGCTTAATTTGTTTGAGACTTTGTGTTAATGTGCAGAAGTTCAGTTAATGGTAGAGAAGCACTTGATGTCTGATTGCTGAAAAGCGGACTAGGTTGAAAATATGTGGTTGACACACAGTGTCAGGTTGAGCTGGAGGTGTTTTTCATGGTTTATGTGTTTACACACACTTTCTATATTTTCCTTTGACATTTGATGTCTTAATTATAATTTGTAATATTTCTTAAATCTTTTGATTTAGGAGAAAGGGGAGGGCTGTCTTTGAAAGCCCTTCATTTGATATGTTGGTCAGACTATCTGATAGTAAAACAAAATCACGTTTAGGATTTGGATTTACTGTAACCTCGAAGAGAGGGACATTAAAAAGCTTCTGCACAGTACCCACAAAATGTAATTTACTAACTTATATCAGGTTGTGCTGTACAGAATCCATTTTTTTCAAGAACTATTTTGTAAATACTAATGTTTCATATGAAATTGTTAGAATATGTATCTATTTGTAAATACAAAGTTGATTAATAAAGTTTATAAGGAGACCTTTGTATTTGCTGTCAACTGGAGGTGTGTGTGGTATTGCTCATTGTCCACTAGGGGGCAGCTGAATTCTGGGGGGAAATCTTTTAAGAGTTCTTTCTCCAGCTGTGGGGGTTGTGCTACAAATCAAAAAAAGATAATAGGAGGAAAATCTGTACATTACAAATTAGTGGTTTGTCCAAAACCAGCTGAAATCCCAGCAACTATATATGCTACCATTATTCCAACAGGAGTGTTCATGTTGTATTTGTATTACAGCCTATGCACACTGCTCAGCTGTAGCTCTAAAGTTAAACATATAGCAGTACAAAATACTTGCAGACTATGCCACAATCATACTTAACTGTTCCAGATGAAAAGGATGCGCAGAATAACCTGGTTCATTTCATAAGCTTTTATTTACATGCAATAGTGCTCCAGCATGTGTAACCACGACAACAGCAAAGGGAGTACAGATTCAAGATCTCCTTCATTTTGATCGCAGACATCTCTTGCGAAGACTAATACTTATGCACCGTTCTGTGAGGGAACAATAATACTGACACACCTGTCAAGGCTCCCTCACTTGGTAGTCATTTGGTGACCAGCATATCAGTAAACACAGAAGTGGTTGCAGTCTTGTATAAAGTTCAGCTTATTAATGACTGAGTAAAAGATATTTTCCAGAATCTCTCCCATTCAGTGATTAAAAATAACATAAAAATTAAAAAAAAATAAATAACTATACAATATATAATCTCTTTTGAACACTACTGAAACAGGATGGTTTTATGTTGCATACACTTGTTAATAGTTTGTTAATGATGAACAATGCATAATACACGTGTTATTTCTATACAAAATGGTTGACTGACAGTTGTACCTTGAAACCTTGGTAAAGCAACACAGAACTAAATCGAGAAGGGAGCAACACACAATTACAGCATCAGAATGGTTCACATGGTCCCTTTGTCTCTGGTGTATATAAAGCTAAGTACTGAAGGTCCAAGTCCGAAGCGCTGAAGATGGAGATCTGCCAGGAATGACTTGAGGAGTGAGGAGGGTCTGGATCTGAAGTGCTGACTTAAGAGGAATCCGTCTCCAAATTTATGATCCTCTGACTGAATTTCATAACTGGAATAATATCTCCTCAGACGCATTTCCCTCCCCAACAAATGCAGACACCATTTGAGATTAGAACACGAGTTCAGCATGACAACATGGCACTCCCTTTGTCCATAATGCAGTGAGGAGGATGTATGAATAGAGTCTTTTTTTCATTATGAAAATAACCTTATATACACTATAATGAAACACTTTTATGTACAAAAGTATAAATATATAAATATCTGTGATACAAAAATAAATACTTTTTCTTGTTTTCTTCTGTTTGTTTGACAGTCTCATGCGTCTGTTGCGTCTGCTGTCCCTTCGTCCTCTGGGGACGCTTCACTCGGGAGGATGTTCACCTCCTGTATTGTTGTGTCTTGGGATTGTGGTGTTGTTGCTGCTGAAGATGACGTGGTGAAGATCCCCTCGTCTTCCAGAGATAATAGAGGAAGGGAGGCTGGCTCTACAAGAATAAGAAACATAGGTGAGGTACTGAACTTTTGAGGATAGACATTTAACAAACAGCGCTTCAAGGATGTTATTGTAAAGCTAACCCAATAAAATGCCAAGAAAATTTGTTTCAGCCAACTGCATCTCCCATTAGGGTTCGAGTCAGTCGAGATGGGTTTAATATGCATTGCATATTAAACTTGCATTATGCACTGCATCATCACAATTTGTAAGAGAAGCAATTTTCCAGATTTGGCACTTAAATGGACTCTTTGGTGTATAAAAAGGAAAAAATGCAACAGCTTGGACATATACCATGAGTAAGATCATCCTCCTCCGCTACGTTCCCAAGATAAAAGTTGGTATCACCTCCCACTTCCTGTGGACTGAGTGGCTCATGGGAAGTGTCAAGGAGCTGAAGAGCAGAATCATCACAAGGACAGCAATCCTGTCCACGATGGTCAGGACCACTAAGGAAGACAAGGGTGCAAGATTGTTTAGATATGCCCAATAATCCAACACAAAAATTATTATGAATTCTATCATCATGAATATCTAGTCATAGAAAAAAAAAAGCATCCAGTCAAAGTGCAATTATAGCAATTTGCAAAGATCTCACTGTTTCTCCTGCCCATTTGTGGACTTTTTATGAGGAATTTGAATATATCACTGCAAAATATTTGCCCTATCACATGTCTCTGCAGGTTTAAATGGCAAGCTGACCCCTACATTTAAGGATTGACATGTACATGTACCTGGTAGAGTAGTGGTAGACAGGCAGGTGCCCATTGGACATTGTCTGTGGCAGCAATGTGTCACACTCCATATCACAATCCACCTCCTCCTGCAAAAAACAAACATACTCTAAATACCACACATCACAATTAAAACATAAATGAAAAGTGTTCATCCTAATGAACTTTTGCCAACAGTTATATATTCTTATCAAGCTACAAACTGTATATTTAAGTCTATATGTATTCCTTTATAAATTGTGGTATACCTGGTGCAGTCCAGGCAGGCAGTGTGTGGGAAGGTGGGGTTTGCCGTTAGGAGTGTATTCTCCATTAGGCTGGTAAACTCCATGTGAGGCAGTCATGTGGGGGTCCAGTGGGCAGTGGCCGACCAGCGCCAGCCCCTGAAGGGGAACCATGGTGTACTGGCAGGACGATACAGGGGCCGCCACAGCAGGGAAACACAGGTCGGACGTTTGTTCTGAAATGAGCACAAGATGAGAACATTTACATATTTATATTAACTATGTTCTTTTGTTCCTCACATGGTATTTGGGGTGTCGTACTTGGTAACTTTAGTCTTGTTTGCACCATTAAATGCTGTGAATTAACTGGTGTTTGGTGTTTTCCTTTGCAAATCACCACCACTCACTCTGCTTAGCCCAAGCCCGCCAAAGACAGAAGGGGATGAAGGCGACGATGATGAAGACAAAGGCTCCCAGAACGACACCAACTATGAGGTAGGGTAGGTCGCTGGGCCGGGGCACCGCTCCCCCTGAGTGTCCTGGACCTGGGGCTGGAGATTCTGACGGCGCAGGCCGCTGGTGGTTTGGACGAGCTGAGGATAGCACAAGGAAGGAGTGGAAAAAATATTTAATAAGACCGTTTAGTCAACATCAGCAGTGAAATGTAGCTTCACTTTTTAACAAGAGGCAAGTCACCAAAGAACATATGATTGCAATTAAACATTCAAACAGTCTGTCAGGCTAACTTTGCTTCACTGTACTGGCCAGTGGTAGAAGTAACCCATCCAAAGTGGCTGAAAAACTGACTAGCGGCAGTGAGTCTACAATACAGGCAAATACTACACACAGGATCAGCTCACCTTTGGTTTCTAGGATCACCACGTTGCCGAACTCGCTCTCTCCGCCCTCGTTGAAGCACTGCATCTTGATGTCGTAGGCGGTCTCAGGCTGCAGATCAGTGATGGAGTGCCAGTAGCGGTCTCCCTCCACTACATCCTTCTTATAGTCGCTGTCGTTATCGCTGTCTGTTGGCCGGTAGTAGATGTAGAAGCCATAGATGGGCGTGTTGTTGACAGGAGTGTACTGATAAAAGAGAGAGAAAAAAAAATGAATCATGATGAAAAAAGAGAGCACGCAGCACCGGCTGATCTCCACCTCCACCGTTTTACAGACGAACACATTTCCTCTCTTTGCTGCTACTCACTGTCCATTTGAGGATGATGGTCGTCTCGTTGATGGCTTCGTTGTAGGTGATGTAGGGTCCGTCTACAGGCCGCTCGTTGGTTCTGCCACCCACCACTGTGTAGGCCTTAGACGGGGCGCTGGGAGGGCTGGAACCAATCACGTTCACCGCCACAACACGAAACTTATAGGATGTTCCTGCAGTGCAGAGAAATGCCATGTTAGTCATTACTGCATAGAAGGAGCCTCTATGTTCTGTGTTGAGTAATGATGTTTGCTTTTAGCTTCCTTTTTTTTTTTTTTAGAGAGAGAGTAAATGAAATGTTGATTGCAATCTGGTTGTGGTTTTGATTGACTGCAGTAATTACTGAAATGACTGCAACAACACTAATTATGCTGATGAATTTCGGGGTCATGGGAATATAATGACATCATCATTGTAATTGTATGGTACAACATCCGACATCCCCACCCACTTCACACCGCCCTCTCCAGCATTCTCTGACAATAACAACAACAATGCTGTTGATGTAAGCATGAGGATGTATGTGGCTTGCGCCGACGGGGAGGCCGACCTTTCTCCAGGCCTGTGATCTCCACAGAGAGCCGCGATGGCGGGATGTTGGCCACGGCCGTCACCCAGTCCTCTCCTGCCTTCTTCACCTTCTTATACTCCACCTGAAACGACTGGATGGGGAAGCCACGATTGCCGCGCGGGATCCAAGTTACATACGCAGATGTCTCCGTTGCCGTGGAGATGGTGGGTTTGTCGGGGGCCTCGGGAGCTGTGGAGAAGGAAGAACGGTGTCAGATGGAGGACAACGGCAGACGCACAAACACACACACCATTTATCTGTAATCATTCCATCAACATGCAAGTGTATCACTAAAGCAAAACACAGACGACATAAGAAAGAGGCTTTAACACTTACTGAGAGCTCATCCTTCAGTGAAATGAGGGAGAAATTGAGATGTGCATGTTAGTCTGTAGGAGGGTTAGGAGTTAACAGCT
This sequence comes from Myripristis murdjan, assembly GCF_902150065.1. NCBI lineage: Eukaryota > Metazoa > Chordata > Actinopteri > Holocentriformes > Holocentridae > Myripristis > Myripristis murdjan. The sequence continues at coordinate 13,785,278 of NC_043999.1, forward strand.
TTAGTCTGGCATTATCTAGTTATGGTTATCACAGGAGAAACTGGAGTTATGGTTAGTACATTAAGTTAATTAGAAGAAAGTTTGTTAAAGGAGAGTAAAAAAAAAAGAACAGGATGTGAAGGCTTACGAGAGAGGCTGGGAGAGGGAACAGCAGTTTTTGGAGGGTCATTTTGGCCTCCTGGACCCCTGCGACCTGTTGTTAAGAAAATAAGACCAGAAATTGCAATAAGGGTGCGTTCTGAACATACATGGTTAAAATCTGTAATTATGATTATGCTTATAATCGTTAAATAAAGTGCCAAGGTCCAGCATATGTACATAAAAGAGGTAGTGATAAATAATTGAGTGGACTCTTGTGATAACTGTACCAACTGTTTGTAGATTCCCATGAAAACCACATGCATTTATGTCTATTTTGCTTTTTTCTGAGCCTGACAAAATGTTAGCTATAACAACTGTTACATATTTGGGAATTTCTGCTTTCAGTAAGCTGTAAAAGTGGGAAAGGTTTTGGACTTTGCAGTTCTACCCATCATAAAGACTGACTGAAATCATCGCTGGTGAATTAGCTGTACTTTTGTGGCCTGATGGCGTGTGTGTATATGTTTTATGACTGATGTACCCTTGCCAGTTCTGAAAGTCATCATGGCAGGCTGTCCCAGCCCTGCACAGTTCTTGGCAGCCATCTCCACCTCATACAGACTGTCTGGCTGCAGCTTCGCCAGGGTTAGTTTGTGCAGAGAGCCTGAAATGCTGCTGGAAGTCCACTCGGCGAGAGGGTCTCCCACCTAGCAGAGAAAACAGCAAATGTGAAGTGTGAAACAACGTATTTACTTTAACATTATATAATCTATTTTTAAAAATTGCAATTTATAGCATTCTCTTAGATCGCCACAATGTTAATATTAGCAACTGGTACGAGTAGTCTCTAAGCTTCAGCTGGTACCATAAACACTAATAAGTGAAAAACAATGCAGTAAACTCTTTGCAGTACCTTTCTGTATTTGACCATGTACTCCAGCACAGGGGGCCCTCCATCATGGCGTGGCCTCCAGGTCAGTTCATAGAAGTCAGCCTTGCCGGTTCGTGGCTGGCTGAGGATGATCGGGGCCTCCGCAGGCGAGATCTGCCCTGGGAGCTCGGAGCAGTCGAGGGGTAACATGGCCCCTGCGGCCCCGGGCCTCACCGGCGCCTGCTCTCTAAGCACTTTGTCTGGGCTCAGCGGCCGCAAGATGGACGGCAGCTTCCCACGGGATGGAATCCCTACAGAGATACAAATAAGTTGATGGTGGACACTGCAGGAGGGAATCAAAAGACATCCTATCCGACTGCACTACTCACCGGTTGGCAGAGTAACAAGTCGGGCCGAGGCCTGTGAGCTGCCCACACCGTTCTCGGCCATGCACTGGTACAGCCCGTCGTCCTGAGGCCCGACGTTGAAGACACGCAGCATGCGGGAGGACAGGCGATGGCGAGGAGATGGGGCGAGGGGCCGAGCATTGTGGAGCCACACCACGGAGGGAGCGGGTTTCCCCCGCGCCTGGCAGCTGATCCGCACCGTCTCTCCCCACGCCGCCTCCTGCTGCTGCAGCTCCACCGTCACCTGAGGAGGCTCTGAGGGAGGCAGAGAGAAACACGAGTGAGAGGAGGCGCACACCCAGCCACAGCTTGGATCTGTGTGTGTGTGTGTGTGTGTGTGTGTCTACACTGGAGATGGAACATGAAATTTCAAAATCATGGTTATTGTGACTAAACGTATCATGGTCTTCAGTACTATCACAGTATTGTAAGAATGTGATGAAAATGTTATAATAATAATAATAATAATAATAATTACTATCACACATTGAAATCATTTCACCATGATTTCTATTGAAAATCACAATTTAAAAAGAGCACTAAGCAGTTTCAGAGGTTCAGCTGAACAGGACTTCTTTTGACTCACAAAAAAGTGAAATTAGTTCCAAAGAGGAGAGCCATGCAGACTCATCATCACCCTGTTGCTTATTTGACTTTTTTTGTCACACAAGTCTAAAAGCTCCTCAGTTCAAATCAATCCTGGGCAACTTCGCATTGCCTTCACCTTTAAATTACTCACACCACCTTCTACCATGGAAAAGCAATAGAAATGCAATAAAAAGCAATAAACACGTATGCTGCCCATGGGCGTTATGGAGACTTGACTGGTTGATACTGATTTTAGTTGATATGAGACAGTAGGGCTATGTACAACAAAAACTGACTTAAAAAAAAAAACCACACAAACAAAAAAAATACACTCATCAAAACTGGTTATTCTGATTAAAACACGAAACATTTCAACCAACTGCCAGATATTGTATCACGGTTTATAGTAAAAACAAGAACCATTCCATCCCTGGTGTACACGCATGCTTGTCTATCTTCTCTTGTGTGTGAATGCCTGGGAGTGTGTGTGAGCAAAGTGAGCGATCATGCACGTGTGTATAGGCAGTGTGACAGGGGTGTGGAGAGCCAGGCAGGCCAGGCCAGGCCAGCCAGTTGATGGTTGGCTGCTTGTGAATCGTGGAGAGACAGAGCTCATTAGAGCTACAGCAGCTCTCTGGCTTTAATTAGAGCCAGCTGCAGAGAGACAAGCCCACAACACACACACACACAATCACAAACACACACACACACACACACACACACACAGAAAATCACTGTAAAAACAGTCATCCATAACCTAGACACACTCAATCAAGTCCTGCTGCAGAATAGAGAGCTGTGTCTCCATTCTTACACAATGCCGCCCAGTCTTACATTCTGCTCACACACACACACATACAGACCCCTGTCTTCTGTGACCGCCAAACAGGAGTCAGTCTAATTATTAAATCCATGACACAGACAAAACTCTAGTCATTAAAAAAAATCCTAAAAGGGAGTGGCCAATGAAGAAACCCTCTGAAGCTAAATTAACTCCATTCACCACTCAAAGCCTATAGGGGAATCAAATCAGTGTCTTTAAAATCACAATCAAAACAAATCATTCAAAAGGCCAAACCAGAATGAAAGTTATGAAAACCACTCTGTGCCTTGACTGCGTATACTCTCTACCATTTTGTGCGAACACACAACATGCACCAACACATTTCCCCTCCTTCCCTTTACTTACCAAACACCTGCACGTCATAGAGCACGGTGGCGGAGCTGGCCAAGCCGATGCCGTTGTCGGCGCGGCAGATGTAGGTGCCTGAGTCAGCCTCGCCGACTGCGTCGATCAGCAGGTTGCTGAGGAGGAAGCGCGTGTTGTTATGGAAACGCAGGTCCTGCCCGTCTTTGGCCCAGGTGACGTGCGGAGTCGGGATGCCGCTGGCCACACACTCCAGCACGAGCCGCTGGCCCTTGGTCACGATGATGGAACGAGGCGCTGGGGGGTAGATGATACGAGCCGCCTCCGACGTGGAACCTGGCAGAGACGAGGACAGTCAGGGGCTTTTCGATGTCAGATGCTGTGACACTGAGTTGCTGTGTATCCAGGCTTCGCACTGAAAACGGATCTCTTACATAAATGCCTATTTATATAAATCTGTGCCTGCATTAGTTTTTCCCTGCTCTGCCTTCCGTCTCTGTACATTGCTTGCGTGTGTTTGCACGAAGGCTGGATCACATCCAAACCATCTATAATTACGATCACATTGCATTAATTACAGTAACCACTTTCCTTTCTGGATTTGAAGATTCAACAGCTTTGTCATCACAATTTGACTGCACTCATCCACGCCTGTCACTCAGTGTGTCCTGATGTTACTGGATTATAAAAGTTGACAAACAAATGTACCTACAGCCTCACAGTTAGAAACTATCCAATCCCCTCTTATAGCCAACATATACAGTTAGTTACCTACCGATGAGTTGCTATTTCAATATCAACCACAATATATTGACTTCTTCCACATTTGTCATGTGTTTTTTTTATCAGTGCTGGTAATACTGGTGCGTATGTGGTGCATAACTGCATTGAATGTTACGTCTTTATGTTTCAGAGTTATGTCTTGTGTGTGTTGAGGTCGGTGACTCACGGCGGATGCGCAGGCGGTCGGTGGAGGTGGACGTCTTGACCTCCTGCGTGACCGGGTTGTAAGCAGCACACTTGTAAGGCCCCTCGTCCTCCTGCGTGGCGTTGGCGATCTGCAGGTTTCCTGACGGCATGATGAGGTAGTTTCCTGCAGGAGAAAACAGACAACAGATTACACACCATAAAGATCACATATGAACCCAGCTACACCGAACGTGACAGTACGATCTTTATTTTGCAGACACATGCAGTGTGTTATGTATGTAGAGATATACAATTAACTTAAATAAATGAAATCAGCTTGGACTCTGGTAACATGTATGTGACTCTGACACCCCTGATTATCTCTTACATCAGGGCACAGATCAGCCCCGTGACAGTAACTTTTAAACTTTTAAACTTTCAGCCCTGTGACACGCAGGCTCGCCATGCACAGCCATCACTTCACGATGTGCTCTTCAGTTTATCAAACACCCAAAACAGGCAGCGCTCATTTTCAGGTTGTGGTTGGTCACTATTGGGGCTTTGGCTGTTTTGTTAAAGGATTCAAGTGCACCTGTTCACCAGAGCACACAGTGAAGTGGTCACTGAACTGATATCAGATGGACTTAGATGGACTACATTAGTCATGGAAAATGAGAACCTTGCTAGTTTTCCTTTTGTGTCAAGCAGCAAAAAAGTGGTAGCGTGACCTGATTTGGTTAATTTGCTTTACTTGACATTGTGCATCCTGCAATGTGACTAAACTGCACACGCGCACATCGCAGTGTCAATGCTGAAACGATTCATCATGCAGCCCTCGTGCCATTACAGTGCTGATGTCAACTGTACAGACTGCAGTATAAGCTGCAGCCACAGGGTGGCGTCCCAGAGTCTGACCCAGACAGGGCGAGGGAACGCGCCTCAATATGGTCTTCATTTCCTCCAAGATAAGCTACAGATATCAGTACCTACAGCTCCCAGGCATCATCAGCATACCAGCCACAAACCACAGGGGCTTTTTTCTTTTTTTTCAAGCATCTTAGAAATAAATGGTTGAAAAATAAACAAGGGTATTCCCATGTTTCAACATTCTTAAGATAATTCCCTTATCACCGGTTTTATGATGGGCCAGATAGCAGGATTATAGCATTCCAGTAAGTCATGAAGAGAGATTGTGCACAGTGAGGGAAGTGGAGAGCGAGCGAGAGAGAGAGAGAGAGAGAGAGAGAGAGAATTATGGGAGATCATAACGAATTAGTCCTCAAAAGCAGCAGCTATCAGAGGCCGGGAGATCCACAGTGAAGTGACAGAGAGAGAGAGAGAGAGCGAGTACCTTTGGACGTCTCCAGCCATTCCTGCTTGACGCTGTAGCGGACCTGGGCCTTGGGCTGGCTTTCAGGGAGGTGACATTCAATAACCGCCGTGTTGCCTTCATCTACCTCGATTTCCTGCTGGTCATCAGGCTCAAAGTCACGTAACTCTGAAAAACACACCGAGAGGGAGCACTGAGGTCAACATACAGTCCAGAACTACACCACTGGAAAACAACTGTATTTCCATATTGGTTATAGCTCACATGTCCTCTCAAAGGTCAAGGTGTCAGGTTGCTGTAGCATTTTCACTCATTACATTGCAAAAAAATAATGTTTAAAAAAAAGGGGAGAATTTTATTTATAGTTATTTAGCCTCATACTCTTGAAATCTTGTTTGTCCCAAATCTGCTAGTGAGATGAGATAATCCCACTTGTCTCCAATGCAGATTCAGGAATTTTTCTGGGAAGTACAAATATGTCGAAACAAGGCCGAATGAGGCAGCTCAGCCCACAAACATCAAGAAAATGACATTTGATTCAGGGAATTATCTCATCACACTGGTGGACTTTTTCACTTGTCTTAAGAAAAACAAGATTTTCAAACCGAATATGAGACGAAATAAGAAACTGGATGTTCTCATTTTGTGCCGCTGAAGAGTGTGAGGAAAACATCGTGTAAAATGTGTGTACTGTTTGAGTAGGAGACACTGATTGTGTCTAACATGAGTGTAACTGGGCCCGGTTCAGGTTCTGTGGGAATTGGGAGTGGGATTACTGCAGCCATGTGCTGCGACTTTGTCCCACAGACACACAGTCTGCACAGCACAGACACTCTGCTGACCCCCGACCCCGAAACCCCCACATGGGGGCCTCGAGGCCTGGCCAAGGGGTCAAAGGTGAGAGGTGTCCATCCTCTAGAGTTTCAGGGAAAGATAACCAGTTTGGATTTGGGAGGAAACAGCACAACTCCCCTCCAAGAAAAAAAAAAAAAAAAAAAAAAAAAAAAGGAAGACGAAGAAGAGGACCGGGGTGGAGACGCTGCCATTTTTAAGGCGACCAGGAGAGGACAGGAAACAAGAGACGGGAACGGCGCAGGAGGAGAGAAAGAAAGAGCAGCTGGGTGAAAAGAACATTAACAAATAGAGCGATTTGTCGTGAGGCAGTCCAAATGTGAAATGAAAGATAAATAAAACTTCCCCGAGAACCTGATTAAACTTCTACCAGCCTTTGTTGATTTATTCTTAACAAACACGGCCGGCGCTCCATTCTTTCCAGAGGTGCTATAACGAACTTGTTTTTCTTGGACCGGCAGCCTCTCTCTCTCTGGCGAACAGGCCAAGACCAAGCCACTGGTACATATATATATATATATATATATCTACACACAATCAGCTGAGCAGACTTTGTATACAGCTCTAATTCAATACACAGAGTTTAGTTAAGGCCGCGCTATCTGTCTGCTGATAGAGACGCAGGAGTGATTTACTCAAGGCGCTGAGCAAACACTGCAGGAGGAGAGGCTGAGGCGGCTGGTTTTCATGTCTGATCTATTCACCACGCACGCTGGCTCTGTCCCCGTCTGTCTGCCTGCCTGTCTGTCTGTCTGGGGCAGCTTTAATGGAGAAATGGCTTATGGGAGTCTGAGGCTTTGACAGGTGAACCCCCTCACTCCTCCCACCCACTGTCTACACACACACACACACACACACACACACACACACACACACACACACACACACACACACACACACAAACCTCTAGCTCCATTTCATCCTGAGAGATGAGAATCCCAGGACGTGTCATGCAAAGTGGTGTGTGTGTGTGTGTGTGTGTGTGTGTGTGTGTGTGTGTGTGTGTGTGTGAGGAATATAGGGGGTGGAGCCTCAAAGAGAGAGGCCTTGTGACGCTCCATTTGCTAAATCAATCAGGCCCTGTTTTTACAGCTACCCCCTGCCTGCCTGCTCTCCTTCTCCTCTCCAACTCTGCACACACACACACACACACACACACCCCACCCCCCAACACTCACACACACACACACACACACACACACACACCTCCTCCTCCTCCCTTTGCTTCTCCCAAATTCCTGCACTTACACCTTTTAACCCCCCCTCCACTCCGCATTCTTCACAGGAACAACCCCGCATGGGTGCCTCTCAGGTGTATGTGGTTGCATGTGTGTGTGTGTGTGTGTGTGCGTGTGTGTGCGCATCCTGCTGGCCCCGGGTGAGAGGAGCAATGGAGGATTGATGGTATTTATAAAGTGAAGCAGACCTCCCGCACCAGGGCTGCTTGGCAAGGCCCACTTAAATATTTCTAGAGAGACAGTGCATTCATCATCTTTATGTGCAGAGGTAGGACGCTTTTGTGTGTGTGTGTGTGTGTGTGTGTGTGTGTGTGTGTGTGTGAGAGAGAGCGAGTATGAATTGTAAGATGTTTATGCCACGTGTGTTCATGTTGCACAGATCCACATCGGTCCAATTACCTCTCCTGTGTTTTTTTTTTTTTGTGCAAAAGGGAGGGCGACTGTCAACAAAGGAATTCAGGCAAGGACTTTTAAATAATGCCAAAACAGCAGAGACCCGGGAGATTCTTCAGAGTCAGACAGCAAAGGCCTGGAATCAAACTATCTTGATCACACACACACACACACACACACACACACACACACACACAAAAACATGTGCGTTTCTAAGAGGAAAACAGCACGCAAATGGAAAGACGTGCACTCCCTGTGGAGCAATTCCTCAGGCGCTTTCGGGGTGGCCGAGAGGAGAGTGTTATTAAATTAGAGAAGCTTTTTTTTTTTTTTTTTTGAGAGGGGGGGCGGCTCCATATGTGCTTAGCTCAACATGATTCATCAACTACTGGATGTATCAATGACATGTAACGCCTTGTGTACAGATGGGATTCGTCATTGAAGCTCTGCGCACATAACAGGCGCGCCGCTCGCCAAAGCAGAAATGAGAGGGAAAACGAGAGAAAAGAGAAAAGAGAGAGGAGAGAAAGTGAAAGATAATGAGAGAGGGCGACAGGTTGAAGAGTGAAAAAAAAAAAAAAACGCGCGAGGGGAGAAGAATGTGCGGAGTGTGTGAGGTTATGGAGCGCCGCGAGGAGACAGAGAATGTGACATCACGTCTCATCTTGTGCGAGGATCCTGTCTCGACTGGCCTGGAAGACGCTTCCAGTTTTTGAGCCGCACAAAAAAAAAAAAAAAAAAAAAAGAGCGCAGGATACAGTCAGTCCTGTCTTCTCTTCTGCATCGAACGGTGCGCGATACACAACACTACACAACACTCTCACCCCCCCACGTCCCCCTCTCTCCTTTTGGCAAAACAGCCCTCTACCCAATTACGGGGCCATAATTTCCGAGGCGTCCTGAGGAGAGGAATGCGGTGTTGTGGGGAGCAGAGAGGCCAGAGGAGGCAGGGGGCCCCCAGCTTGAGCCCCGGTCCCCTATCCCCGCTCTGACCAGCCCCGGCCCGAGGGTCCCCTCCATTCCTCGGTCTCAGGTTACACCGCCTCAGGCCTCCCAGTCCCCTGATGCATATCAAATAAAACACGACGCACTCGGTTCAGCGCTGCACTAAAAATGTCAGCATCCAGAAGAATTTACTTGAACCTCGTTTAGATCAATATACGCGACGGGCCCGCGCGCCGCATGACGCTGCAGAAAAGTCCGGGGGTTATTTCAGCCGCGACCACAACAGCTGCACGGAATGAACACTCTATTACCGAACACGGCTCCCATCATTTATCAGTGGTGCGCTACAATTTGTCAGGCGCGTTTCAGAGCCGTCTGCATCAAAAAATAGAGTCGTACATTTGAAAAGTCAGTGGAAAATTACATGGTTTACGTTGTTGTATTCTTGCAAAACATGGCAAACAAATTCCTCGCTGCGGTGCAGAGTGATGACTCCAACTGTGTTTTTGTTGAGGAGAATTATGCCCGAGATGTTGCATGAAAACGGGGACAAACAAAACCCGCTTGTGTGTATTTCATAGCTCAGTGTGTGTGTGTGTGTGTGTGTGTGTGTGTGGCTACTCACTGGCAGCAGTGACGTTAGCAGGCACGCTGGCCAGGGCTCCTGCGCCGGTGCTCGCCACACACTGGTACCTGCCCAGTGTCAGGTTGGAGAGGGCGGGGATGAGCAGGGTGCCCGGCCCCAGCACCACGTCCAGCTCCCCGTCCGCCACTTCCTGCCCGTTGAGGCGCCAGCTGATGTTGGCCGAGGCGGGACGGGCGCTGCAGCGCAGGGTAACGCCGCCCCCCAACTTCTGGACCACCGACGCGGGCTCTTCAGTGAACACGGGCACCTCGTCTAGCAGGGAGAGGAGCACACGTAACAGTCAGCGGCGTGATAAAAAAAAAACAACAGAACAGTTTTGAAACATGGACTTTTATGACTCAGCACGCCGTCATGACTCTGATCAAAACACGGAAATGAAGAAACACGGCAGACCGTTGCTCACATATTCTGGATTTTCTGATTTTGGGCGACATCTTGATGCTGAAGTGGTCCCTGGTGTGTGTTTTTCATGCGCTGCACATCCCAGAGATGACATGTCATTTAAACAGCATCTCCAGTCCTGTGGTGTCTTTTTCCTTGGTTTGATTTTTGTTTCTATTTTTAGAATTTCTGGAGTTTACTGCGTGTGTCTGCTCAGCCACGGTGCCTATCACTGCTCATGCTCACGTCCAAGTTTCTCTTCAGTTTATTCCAAACAAACTGTTGTTGCTGCTCCGGCTGTGCAATATATTGATATTGTATCCATATCGTGATATTAGATTACATAATGTCTTGGATTTTAGACACTGTTGATGGCATAAGTGTTGTTTTTTTCCCTGGTTTTAAAGGCTACATTACAGTAAAGAGTCAAAAAGGACATTGTGATATTTGATTTTGTCCATATCGCCCTGTTTGCTGCTGCTTTTATAAACTGGGTAGAGGCTGAATTACTATGGGGTAATCCCAGTTAATTTATATGACATTATTATTTTAGAACTACAGATTATTACTTCAAATTTGTGTTGCAACTACTAATGTTATCATTTCCAGAGATTTTAGGGCAGTCGTTGGAGCAGCATTTGAATTTCAGGCAGTGAGAGCCAAATAAAAGAGGAGTTTTAAACATCTCCATGTTGCTCAGCTGGGAGGAAGCGGTCACCTGAGCCGCAGGTTACTCACCGGAGACGGAGGCGCCGCCCTGCAGGCAGGACAGCAGCACTGCAGCTAGAGCGCACAACACTGGAGCCCTTCTCTTTTTCATCCACGGAGTCCAGTCCAGCTTTCCAGACATCTTCCATACACTACCCCCTGCAACACACACACACACACACACAGCAAGGTTAGAGGGTCATTTACAGACTTGGTGCACTCATAACAAACAGTGTAAGCCAAGTCCCACTGACTGAAACAAACACACACACATACACAAACACACACACACAGCGCACCGAAACACCAACAGTCCCATTAGGAAGACATAGGTAGACCAACACACTCATTCACTCTCGACACATTGCCAAAAGTCCCTTCTACCTTTATGGCACTTGTATACACGCACACATACACACACGCACACACACACAGAGGACGCTCATGAGCAAAACATGACCCGCAACACGGCGTTGCTCTCTACCCTCAGCAGCCCGGACACAAATAAAGCCTTTCTTTTCTGTCAGCCCCCATCTCCTCTTCACCCATCCCTCCCTCCCCTCCCCTCCCTCTCTCTGCCTTGTACCCGCACCCATTAAGTCAGTGCCCATCAAAGGGGCGCCCTCATTCTGTGGGCTGTAACCTGACAGCCACCCCCCGCCCCCCCTCCCCTTCCCACTCAGGTGTAACTGATACAGGTAGAGGGTCCAAGACGAGAGGGAGGGGAGGAGGAGAGCAGAGGAGAAGGGAAAACACAGAGGCTGCATTCAGCGCTCAGCACAAAGAGCAACTAATGAGAGGCAGGACAAGGGGGGGGGGCAGAGGGAAATATATATCACAGGACTGTGTGTGTGTGTGTGTGTGTGTGTGGTGATGGTGGTAGTGTAGTGTAGTGGGGCGGGGGTCTTTTATAGTTGAGCGCAGTATGTATTAGTGGAGAATGGAGAGAGCTGGGAGAGAGAGTGTGTGTGTGTGTGTGTGAGAGAGAGAGAGACTAATGGTAAATGGTCAGTCTATTAACAGTTAATGTAGAGAGGGGAGGCTTTTCTCTCTCCCTTGTCGCTCCCTGCCAAGTTTCCCAAATTCTTTCCTGTCAGGTTAAACTAACAACTTCCCGTCAGGATGAGGAGGGTGGTCCTTCGCTCCCAGGCTGAGTCTCTCCCTCTCTCTCTCCCTCCCTCTAGCTCACTCACTCTCTCAACCCCCCCTCAGCGCCATCATAAATATCAAACATCCACATACTCCAAAGGATACTGCATCGATAGAATTGGAAACACAATTTTTCTCACAAATATTTGCCCTGATCTTATTATGGCGCACGAATGACTGATGATGCTCTGAGCTTCGGTGACAGCAACGAGCTACTAAACACACACACACACATACATAGAGAGAGAGAGGGAGAGAGAGACCAAAGCAGGACAGCGAAGAGAATGGAAACTCTTACAGCGCGACTTCATCATCTAATGGCCCCAGCAGCGAAAAAGTCTGGTTGCCAGGCAGATTTATTGAAAATGAGCAAAGCAGGGCGCTGATGGGAAAACAGGCAACTGCCACACTGGCCCATATGCTTCACTGCTGCATTATAATTACATATCACCAATGGACCTAAACAACTTCTACATAGTTTATTCTCATGGTATAAACTGACACACACAAAAAAAAAAAAACACACGTGTGCTCTGTCTCACGTTCATTCATTCACTCACTCACTCACTCGGAGTAAGCCATCGGTAGTTTGCTGCCTCGGTAAACAAACAGCGAGCTACTGCCTCCTGTGGCTTCTGTGGCCGGGAGCCATATGGACTCAACCCAGGACAGCTGCCCATAAAAAGGCACATACATCTGTATCGAGCACCTGTCCCAACTGGGAGAGGCGCTGCCCGTAAACCAAGCAGGTGAATCTGCCAACTGGACGCACATTTTGAACATTTCATACGAGCGTGCGGGATCTCTAGCACCCCCTCTTTGCCCGTTTTACACACATAATAAGAGAAAAGCAGCGACGGCGAGGCAGAGGGAGAGCCTGCGCCGTGATAATAATAGTGCGACGGTATGAGAAAACCCCCACACACACACACACACACACACACACACACACATCAGCACTCCCTAAAAACAGCCTCGTACTCCTCTGAGCCTGCCTGTCCGACTCATTAATCAGCTGGGTGCTGTGTTTGCTTAGCAGATACCCTGCCTCAAGATGAAAAGTTGGCCTGACATCCATGTACAACTTTTTCCATCCATGCAGAGCGGGAGAAGGAGAGAGAGAGAGAGAGAGAGAGAAAAACAGGGAGAGAGAAGCCTCCTCCACATCAGCGAGACTGATAAAAACCAGAGCCGACAGAGAGACAGCTCCAGTGATTCAGGAGCCAGCAGAATGTACTTGCGTGCACGTGCGCACACATGTATCTATGTGTGTGTGTGTGTGTGTGTGTGTGTGTACAAAGGCCAGTTGTGCTGCTGCCTTAATACAGAGGAACAACACTGCATGGCGAATACTTTGTGGCAGCAGCTTTGTGGGTTTTTTTGTAGAAAATATGCTGCAGTGTTTGTGCAGGAAATCGTCTGAACCGTTCAAATCTGCCCATTCCAGTGAGGAGCCACGACCAGAGGCTCCCTCTGTGCCGCCGTGCCGATGGGCTCATGCCTGCTGGAGAGCTTCACTAACTCCTGTGTATGCGCGGCGGGCATGCGAGTCCGGTCTGTAGGCATGCACCATGCGTGTAGGTATGCGAGCGCCGTACATGTCGGTGTGTGTGTGTGTGAGAGAGGGAGAGAGTCACTTGATGGAAGTTCATTGTGAGCGTGCTAAAGTAAAGGAACAGGGCCCCCTGTTCTCCCAGGCCACTGCCGGTCCCATTGTCCCCCTGCCTCCGTGGATAAATTCATTTTGACAACCCTGCTAATTGGATAAAACCAGACTGGAGCCTCCTCCCTGAGCGCTCACATTCCATCTGCTTTCTGGCACGGAGAGGACACAGAGGAGGAGGAGGGGAGTGGCAGGGTAGGGTAGTAACTCCTTCTGAGGAGCTGAGCTGTTGAATATTTATCACCCCCACTCCTCCTCGTCTCCCCCTCCTCCTCCCCAGTTTTACGTCTTTTTACACCCCTCGGACCCCCCCCCCCCCCCCCCCCCCCCCTCCTCCCCTCGAGGTTCTCCAAACACCACAAAGCCCCCCCTTTAGATAAACACATGCGGTGTCAAGTGTGAGGAGTGCCGGGGTTCAACTGCCCCGCTCGGGCCCGCGGCCCACAATGCCATGCTGCATAGCTGCCATGCGGGAGGCCGGTTGCCCCTGGCGACGCTAACAGGCAGAACGCACCTTAATAGAGTGGAGAGTCATTGTAAAGCAGTGAGCCGGCGCGCGGACAAAGACCCCGTGGACCCCCGGAGAAGGGGAGACGCTACTCTGAAGAGCCCGGGGAAGAGCTGATGGGCCCTGCTCAATGGCCAAAAAAAGAGGGAGGGGAGGGGGGGGCTCAATGACCAAGAGGTTTGGGAGTAGTGTGTGGAGAGGGGAGGGGGGCGGGGGGTGTTCAATGCCTTCAGGGATTGATGTGAGATGGGTGAAGGGGGTTTGTGGGGGCAGTGTGTGGGGGGGGTGGAGGGTGGAGAGGTTGACTGAGAAAGCAGAACGGGGACTCAAATTAATAGAGGGGATGTCAACTGGCAGGCGAGCAGGAGGAGAGAGCAGGGCCTTGTCAATGAGAGGGTGTGTTTGAGAGAGCGTGTGTGAGAGCGTCGCTCAATGTCCCAACATATTTTCCCCTCACTCTGTCAATCTGTTTGCTGGCCTCTTGGTCCGCCTGAGGCTGGACGGAGGGGAAGACGACGAGGAGAATCCAGCGAGTGTTTAACAAAACCGACACGCAGGGGAAGAGGAGCAACACGGGCAAGGGTTTAGAAAGTAACAGGCACACACACGAGTTCAATAACTTCATCAACCAAAACTCGAGCAACACTAATACACATCATCACTGTCAACTGAAAACCGAATTTCTCCATAAATAGCCATCTTTTAGTTTAGCAAACATACATTTTAGACATTAAATTTCAATATGTCTTCAAATTTAAACAATGAGTTGACAAGAGATTTCTTAAACACGAGTGGTTAAATAGTCTCAACCCATAAAGGAGGATTTAATCCGTCAAATCTGAAGCTAAAACATGAAAATCATCATGAGTGGAAGTTTATACAACATGATCATAGTCCTCTCTTTTACTCTGTGTCTTGAGGCTTGAGATCATGAGTCCCATGTATTTTAATGTCCATGCAAAATAAACTTAAAACTGAAACTGCCACAGTCATTTCATTGGTTAGTTGTTTGTTATCCACTGATAGAGCACATATTTCTTTTTTCTATTTCCACAGTAATAAAGAGAAAACGTTCTGAAAGGAGGAGGAAATCTTGTGTGAACTTACTGTTTGGCATCCAAGAGTCGTGTAATTTTCATAAAGTATAATTTGTTTTGGAAAAACCAAACTGCAACGCAATGTATCATCATGGTGTCAAAAATAAGACGAATATGGTGACATGATATTTTTACCATGTCACACAGTGTTAGATGTGGCACTTTCTTATTTCAGCTTGCCAGAGATAACACATCCCTTTTATTTTCATACTTCGCTATTTGACACATAAAAAAAAAAAAAAAACTTGGCAAAGATGAAAAACCAAAATCTATTCCCATCTATCACTGCGCTATCCGGGGACGGGCCTTCCTGGACGGGAACAGAACATTCTTATTATGTCTTATCTTGGCATGGGACCCTGCCCAACAGGTGGAGAGGGGGGGCGATCCAAATCCCTCACTCGAGCCATCACTCGTTCTCATGCCATAAAATTACACATCAAAAGCATCTAAGCATCTCTACGAACGCTGAGACTTTGCCCAACTCCCCCACCCCCCTATGAATCCAATACACACACACACACACACACACACACATACACACCCTTCACAAAGTATTAACGAGCTATATGCACAGCCCTGCTCCCCCCCGGCACTAACGAGCTACAGAGCGTCTCGAGGATTAACGAAAGGGATCTGGACAGGCCTGCAATGGAGGGATGGGGGGGGGGTCTAATCAATTAGGCACCGCTGCATTTGCATAATTTAGATAACGAAGCCGAATTAACCGCAGAGAGCTAATTACGGTGCCATGGCGAACACACCCACCCGCATTCCTCCGCCTGGCGTGGGATGCCAGCGTGCCCACCAAGGCCATGGGAACCGCCTCGCGCCTCCTGAGGGGGACGCAGCCACATACCCCCAACCAAACAGCAACGTATGGAGCGTTAAGCCATCACACACGCACACACACACACACACACACACACACACACAAATGGTTGGACATGATATGCACAGTATATAAACAAAGATCATTAGTGCAATGTATTCAGCAGAGAATGTGAGGAAAAAGGTGTGTGTGCATCAAAGCTGCAATCCTTAAGCAAAAGCAGCAATATCATGAAGGTAAATACTCCTGAATTCATAATTTTGCTTAAAGCATGGAGGTATTATGCGTAAAATGCAGTGAAAAGTGAATATAGTCACCATGAAAATAAACCTGTGAGAAATATCTCAATGTTGTAGCTCTAACTGCTCCATACACCACCAAGATTTGATGTTTTGCATGTAAAACCTTATTTTGCAAAGCAGCAAGGAACTGCAGCCAGAAATATGTAGTGCAATAAAAAGTGTAATATTTCCCTGTGAAATGTTGTGCAGTAAAACGTCTCACAACTAGAGAGCCACTGCTTCCCAACTGTACATGAATGCAGTGTTTGAGCAAATGTAATCTGTTACTTTTTGCCTCTGGTGTGCATATACAGTGTGTGTGTGTGTGTGTGTGTGTGTGTTGAGACTCCCTGTGGGGACAGCACATCATTTCTGAGAAGCCTTCACCAAGCGCCAAGATCCTCAGCACACAGTCACACAGCACCTAATCATTCCCATACAACGCCGGGAGAAGACCCCAAACTAATGCCCCAGATTTCACAGTACCCATTTTACACAAACACACACACACATGCATGCATACACACACACACACACTGTTACATATTTGAGTTACCCGCACCCATTCTTCCCCCATGCCTGTCTCTCTCGCTCTCACACAAGACACACACACGCACACTTGACAACACATAAGCAAGCAATCACACAAACTCCTATTACATGGTAAAAGTATACTCACAGAGGCACATAAATATGCAAACCTCAGGAAGTTTTTCCAACACCAAATGTCAACACACACAAAAAAAACCCAACACACACACACAGGCTACCACTTATCTGTGTCCAAAGAGATGAAACACAAAGGCGTACATGCTAAAAACATGGAGGTTTTCAGAGCTGTGCACATACGCAGCGTGCTCCTTGTGTGTTCGTCCATCATGAGGAGGTGGAAGGGTGGGGGGAGGGGGGGGGGGGGGGGGGGGGGGGGGGGCAGAGAGGAGAGAGCAGGCAAAAAGGAGGGAGGGAGGGAGAGATGGAGGGGTGAAAGGGGCCCCCGGCTCCTTTGGCAGCTCATGCATCAGAATGAATGGAACCAATTATAAATCAAGAGCAATTTCTCCCCATTATTCAGCAGGAACCAGGAGGGAGAGGGAGAGAGAGAGAGAGAGAGACACTGCCTGGCCCGACTCTCCTACAACTCTCACTGGGAGATGAAGGGAGAAAGAGGAAGGGAGGGGGAGAAAGAGAAAGAGAGAGAGAGAGAGAGACAGAGAGAGTAGAGTAAAATATTATATGAAAAACAGATACGTGGAGGCATTAGAAAACAGAGAAAAGTGGGAGGACGACAGAGGGAAAGAGAGGCGAGGGAATGGGAAGACTCATATGAAACGAGGGGTGGGAGGAAGGCTTAGAAGTTGTAGAAGTATGAAAAACAATATATGAGGATGAATTTTTCCAAAAAAAAAAAAAAAAAAAAAAAAAAAAAACTGAGGTGAGGCAGGAAATTGAGCAGGAAAAAGAAATGCGGTGGAGAGAGAGAGAGAGAGAGAGAGAGAGCCCGCACGTCAACTGTGTTTGAGATGGAGCGGTAACACAGCGCCGGTTATTCCACGGTTATAAAGTGAAAGCTGCCGGGTCTGAAAGAGTTTCTTAAGAGGAGAAACAGCTGGAGGAGGCTTGTTTCAAAGAAAGCTCTCCGTTTCAGAGGCTGGATTAGTGTGTGTGTGTGTGTGTGTGTGTGTGTGTGTGTGTGTGTGTGTGTGTGTGTGTGTGTGTGTGAGAGAGAGAGAGAGAGAGAGAGAGAGAGAGAGAGAGAGAGACAGAGGGAGGGAGGGAGGGTAAAGCAGAGCAAGAGCGCTACCATTTGTCCTGTCAGTCAGGCCTGTGGATACTCTCTCTATCGTAAAGGGGGAAAGCTCTGAAATATCATAAAACAAAATCTCACACAAACCCGAGCGCGCTGTTGGACAGCACACAGAGGAGCAGTGTCGATGGAAAATTCCAGCACTGATAACCCCTGGGGCCCACTAACTAACTAATCTGGTGCCCAGTGATTTATTCTGTTGAATCATGTCTTCTCCTGCCAGTTTGACATTCTTCAATGATGAGTTTTTCTCTCTGGGGCAAAACTTTAAATCTTATTATTGGTTAAAGCCCTGGAATATAACCCAGATTTCCTTGACGTTTTCAATTTTCTGGTGCCTTTATTGTTTCTTTCACAACTGCTGCACAAACACACACATAAAGTCACTGCTCCAGCATATAAAAAGATGTGTGTGTGTGCGTGTGTGTGTGTGTGTGTGTGTGTGTGTGGAAGTGTACAAACACACTGAGACGGCCTGTTCTAGTAGGGTGTCGGTACATGAAGACTGACTGGGAGACCTAGAAATGCCACACTAAATTCAAGCAAACCCAATGAAACACCACTCGGGTGTGTGTGTGTGTGTGTGTGTGTGTGTGTGTGTGTGACAGACAGAAAGTGACTGGCTGAGAGAGTGACACAAAGAAAAGTGACTGAATGGTTGCAGGCAGGGTGCTATTTGGTGTTTGTGTGTGAATGATCTATTAGAGGGTGTCTGGGTTGCTTTTGGCTCGTAATAACGCTCCCTAATCTTTGTCCAAATATCTGCTTTGCACACATAGGGGTATTTGTCTACACACACACACACACACATACACTGCTTACCAAGTCTGGAGTTGATCAATGACTTAACAGCACTACACCAGGGCAAACAACAGTGTGTGTCTGTGTGTGTGTGTGTGTGTGTGTGTGTGTGTGTGTGTGTGTGTGTGTATGCGTGGTTGGGGTAACTTTATTATCCAATCAGGAGCTTAACTTTTTACCTTAAGTACTGGAACAAATCAACTCAACTGCTTTACAGGCTTTCGATGATCCCTATTCGATCATTAAGGCACCGAATGAAAGATCTAATTATCTTTTATGATAATGGCTGTAAACTGAGGATGGGCATGTCTAGATGCAGCCTTGGAACGCCGTTTGAAATCCAATAAATGCCGCTGTGTAATGGAGAAAGTTGCACACCTGTTTCTGAATCACACGTTCCCCTCCCTCTCCGCCGATTTTGCTCATTTTCCATCCCAGGCATTTCTTCCTTCGCTCCTCTTCCCTGTGCCCGATTTATCTTCCCCGTCCCTGTCTCAACAATCTCATCCAGCCTGATCGTCGCCTATTTTATTAGCCTCTCCAAGTCTCTGTCAGAATTTCCTCTGACTGTTGCCCTATTTTTTTTTTTTTTTTACCTCACATTCCTCCCCCTCTTTGTGATCCTGGCTGAAATGGAGGAGGCTGCAGAGGAGAGGGGAGAGGTATGCAGCCCCAGGGGAGGAGACTGGACCCTGGCCACCTGCTGCTCCAGGTGTCCCTCTCTGGTTATCCATGTCTGACTGGACACAGAAACCCTCCGGGGCACGAAGCCCGAGCCCGAGCCTACAATCTGTCAACGCTCAAGCCCTAATGCACCGTATGTCAACAGGCCAATAATGTTCGGCTCTGGGAAAATCAGGCAGCCATATTTGGCGATGAGTGTGTTTCTGCCTGGTTTATGAAAAGTACGTTATCCCAGCAAAATCCTTTCTGAAATATGAAATGTAAACTACCGCTCTCCGTCTCATACACACATTCCTTCTCTCTCCCTCTCGCTTTCCCCCGCTGGCTTTGCCTCTCTGGCTCTGATGCAGCCGTCTCACAGGACCGTGCAGGTGATCCTCCAGTGGAGGCAGGTTCAGCACCAGAGTGACAAGCAGCACATTCCAGAGTGAGGAGATAATCCTGATTGGACAGGAGCTATCACTCATACACACACAGACACACACACAAGAATCGCACACACACAGAAACACACGAACACAGGCCCACAGATTCTGCCTGCAGGCTGTTATGACTGCATGAGTGTACCCGCTGCCGTAGAGATGAAAGCATACCCTCAGGAAGGATTTTTTTCTCCTTTGTCAATTAACACCGACGTTACACCCTTTAAAACAACAATACACTTTTTACAGCACCGCAGTCCAAGCTTGGGAACTTTTGAAATACAGTCACAAGCACAGGGTCCGAGTACAGTGAAGTCGAGCCAGCGGTAATGGCAGTCCGTGTCGAGCCGCGGCCTGTTTGTTGTCTCAAAATGTATTTTTCCATCTAAAGCACAAGACTTGGGTTTACGTCCAGATGCATTATCAACGCCAATGATTTCAAAACACACCATGTGCAGGGCAAGAGTCAAACAAGTTAAAGCCTATCCTTCAACAGACATGTTATGTCATACTCGAAAATGGCAGAATAGATGTCAGAACCAAAATAAGCAATGAATGAGAGATTCTATTGCCATTGGCTGCAGACCTAAACCTACACAGGAATTGATCTTTATAAGCTATGGGGCTGTATTGCTATAGACTGTATAGGAAATTACCACCAGCCACTGGCCAAATGCTAGTAAATTTGGCAGCTCTGCAAGCCACGTTGGCAGGTAACCGTGATTAATCAACCATGATTAAAGCTAAGGTCCAGCTGGTAACAGTTAGACAACAAAAGTGGCTGGTAATTTTGATATAAATCAGCCTCTGTAACCTGTGGACAAAAAAGTTAATTTCCTGTCCTGGCGTCCTGTAAATCTGATTCGCCTACAGCTGGACGTGGCCTTCACTGACCTGAAACCAAAGAGCAACTCTGAATTTTTCATAGCATGTCACACCAATATCAAAGTGCATACGTCTTCTGCTTCCAGTTCATGGCCAACAGCATGGGTGCACACTTTTAGACCATCAGCATCACCTTAATGACAAAATCACTAATATCACGGTGACATTCCTGCAGGACTTGGTGGTAAGAGCAGGTAAACGGTGGTCTTGTTGTATTTCATGGTGTTTTATCACCTTGTGGGGCTTTCTGTGGTATGATTTTGACCTGCATGGTGTTTCAAAGTTCTGCTGTGACATTTACATAATATCCCACTAGAATTGGTTATGGACTATGGTGCTGTCCTGTGCTGCAAGGCGTAGCTAATGGCTCTTCATGAGCAACCAAATAAGGTCAAGGACTGTGAGATACAGGCAGATAATCAGACTGGAATCAATTAGTTCAACTTTGATCGAGCCGACCGCCACTGATGATCAACAACAACAAACCCCGCTCCTGAACAACAAGGGGCTCCCTTTTCTCCCCTCCAAGACCAATTAATTCCCTTATGCGGTGCGCCTAATTGGAGGAGGCCAGGCCATTCGTTTCGACTTTTAATCCAAGTGACATTGATTCAGAGGGAACAATCGGGCCCTCTTGTCTGATGCCATGTCTGTCACTGAATTGCCGAGGTTTCTCCGTGCGAGCCAGTCGGGGCTAAATGTAATCCAAATAACAAAACGACACCTGGGGTTGGAAACTTGAGCCCCTGCGGCTGTTCCTGTAGCTCTCCATGTCCTGCATCCCCTCCTCCTCCACCACCACCACCTCCTCCTCCTCCTCTCTCGCTCGCTCAAACCCCCGGTGACTGACACCCCGGCCAAGACTCATTAGCAACCCGAGGATTAAGACAAACATTTTCTCATTAAATCATCCCTGAATAAGAGGAGGGTGATATCAGAAGTATTGAGCGAGGCTCTTGACAGCTATGGGCAGAGATGCTGCATTCCGCGCTGCATTGATGTTTGAGAATAGCTGAGCAGCTGTCAATTTATTGGAGGCTCTAATTAGCTTATTCTGACAGCAGGAGTTTGCTCCGCTGCTGAGGGGCACCGGGACTTAAGAGACGCACACAATTAGCGCTGTTATACTTTGCTTTCTGCGCATAGTGACATCTGCTCGGTTCATTTTGTGCAGAAACAGGCTAATAAAATGTAGGCAGGGATGTAGCGGAGGCTGACCCATAAACAACCTCCCCAGCCCAATTAAACCTGTTTTCAACTAAATGTACCCACTTTTTCAGACTGACCCACATCCTTCAAACCTAAATTCATAGTGTGCATCATAACAAATAAGGTGAAAGTGATGAGTTATGTGAAGAAATGGTAATTAAGAGGAAAAGGCACGATGCCTCTCTGACAATAGTTTTTTTTTGTTTGTTTGTTTGTTTGTATTGGTAATTGTTTGCCTTATGATGATCACCAACTGGGGGGTTATGATTTATCAATCCTTAGGTTTAGCAGCACATTCCGCTGATGATATGGGGGTAAATCTGGCAGAGCTCTCCATGTCTGTCTCCTGTTACCCTATGGGAGCGACTATAGGCTGAGGCCTGCAAAAACCCAGGCACCTTTTCCCCCAAAAACAAGCATGTATCTCTGCAAAACACACTTGGGAATCTCCGCAAACGTGTCACACAAAGCCCATCCCTGCTCAATATCTGTGTTGTCCGGTAAAAATGTGGCAGAAACCGGCAGGATTTTTTTTAAAAAAGAAAAGAAAAAAGGAAAAGTTTTGAAAATATGGACGCAGAGCTCGTTCCATCAACAACAAGCTAAGTCCCAGAGCAAAGTTCCCGTTTCTTTTTCACGAGTTAACATCCCAAACCCAGACCCACAGCGCGCATTTGCACCCACACTGGAGATATTTGATCCTAATACTTTTTTAGCAAACAGTTACTGGGCATCACTCCGACGAGGAAACAAAACAAATGTTGCTATCGAAGTAGGCACCAGCATGCAACATGGTAGTCTAACCCCAAAAGTGACCACTTTTACTATTTATAAAGTAACACACGCGTTAGTAAAGCACTCAGGAAGGCTGCGACTATGCGGTAACACGCATAAAGTTGTCTATTATTTTGTAAAACATGTTGTTACGCAGCGCTACAGCGCAAAACATGGACCAGTTGACGGGGTAAAACTTACCAAAACTGCTAGATTTGGTGCTCACACCTTGTTTTAATAACCCGATCTTCAATCCGCCTCTCTCCGATGTTGAGTTTAGTCCGAAAAACAACACTTCTTATTTTACTTTCCCTCTAAAGCCTTACTGCTTTAGTAATTTACTGCGATGCCACCGACATTTTCTTCGGCTCCCCAAGTTCTCACATTGAAAGGCCGTTTTTGGATGACTGAGCTCTCAAACAATTCTCCCTTTTGCGACGCCTTTCGGGTCCTCCCACTTCCCAAGCAGGAGGAGGGATCTGAACAATAGGGACTGGCTCCCAAAATCCCAGAGTTGGGCACAGCTCTGTCGTTTCTTCCAGCTACAGATCCTTGCACACAACTCCTCAACACTTTTCAGTGGTTCTGTGTGCAGCCTGAGACTGGCGGTACTGTTTACAAACCTCTGGCATCATATATACAAGTTACAGCTCTTTAGAAAATAACCTTTCTGCGGCACTACGGTGTCCTGGTGGAGAAAAGTGCGCCCCCTCCCCCTCCTCCTGTTCCCCCTGATTTGGTATGCGTTGGTCCCCACAGAGTTTGTATTGACCCCCGTCCATTGAGGCCTGCAGGCCCTCTAGTGCAGCTGTGCTGTGCTGTGTGGTGTTGTGTTGTGGACAGGACAGTCCCAGTCAGGGCTGTGGAGCACACACACTCTCATAGCACAGTGATCACAGCACGAACCCCCCCTGTGCTCGCTCTGGAATTCTCTCTCCACTTCAATCAGCACACTTTGAAATGAGGGGGCCAAACGGAGCCATTCCTATCCAGTTCATTAATAACTGACTATTTGAAGATCACAGGATTTGATAGGGGGGCGGCTGGTAGGGGCTGGTGGGAAGCGGGCAGCCTCTTGCCTCCATGAATACAGGATCTCCCACCATGTACCTGTGGGGTTATTGCAACCCAGCGGGGCACCATTCAGTGACAAGCTGTGGCATTTTATGCCACCTGTTGCTCTTGTTCAGGTGAAAGCGTGGGCATGTGTGTGTATCTGTGTATCTGTGCATGTGTGTGTGCACACAGTGAGTGCGGTTGGTCCCTGCGGTCTTTCTGCCCCGGTGTGTGTTGATCAGAGTCGGTGATGTCAATAGGAGTGTTGATTAGACTTTTGGAGCTTTTCAGTGCATTCACAATCCACCTCCACCTCCCAGACTCAATAAGACACATGTTCACAAAACAGCAGGATATTCCAACTTCAAGATGTTTCGAGGAGTAGGGCGTCATTAATTGTGGGTGTTTTCCAGTGTTGTGGTGCAGTTTGCCAACACTTTGCAAGCCCTGCCAATGTTTTGGTGATGTTGCTACCGCACAGGGTGCTGTTTGTATGTGGCTCACTCACTCTAGTTCACCCTGGACTACTTTCCCTTGAGTGAGAGAGAGAGAGAGAGAGAGAGAGAGAGAGAGAGAGAGAGAGAGAGAGAGAGATGGGGACTCAAACCCCAAAAAACTCTCCATGGTGCCCCTCCCCCCTCTCCATCTCTCCATGCTGGGCAGGATGAATTAGCCCAGGACAAAAGGCTTTGTGGGCTGGCCATGAAAGGCCTATTAACCATACTGCATCCCCCAGAGGCCCTGCCCGCGGGACACCGCCTCCCAGAATGCCACTTTCTCAGCAGGCCGCAATCCCAGCATGCACCGCTTCCCTTCAGCACTAACCCCTGTCACCCCTGAGCCTCATTATAGTCCCACACAGATTGTCATGTAGATGATTATAAATGTTGTTATGAAAGTAATGGAGAGCGAGAAGGAGAGAAAGAGAGAGAGGGAAGGCGGGCTGGGGCAAGGGTTGATGGGTAATGGTGGTGTGTGTGCATGTGGTGTGATTTGTTAGTTTTAAGTGAAAAAAGAAAAAAAAAAAACAGCCTTGGTTATGCTGAATGAGAATGCTGGATGTCTTTGAGGTGTTGTGGTCAGGTGCAGATTTGTGTAGTGTGTGTCTGACTGGTACAGCATGAAGAAACCGTGTGTGTGTGTGTGTGTGTGTGTGTGTGTGTGTGAGTGTGTGTGAAGAGAATGAGGTGATTTCTCCTCGAGGGTCTCTGTCGTAAGATGCGGCCTCCTCTCTGACCTCCTTACTCCATTGTTTAGCTGGGCGCTATGACAACGACCCGCGCTCTCCCTCTCGCTCTGTATCCTGCTGACCTTAGCAGCTGTGTCACTTCCTCACTGTGACAAAACCCAGAATGAATCACACACACACACACACACACTTGTACACTTTGTTGCACAAAGGTGTACTAAATCAGCACACTTTCCCTCTCTGAGAGCAAGACACTTTCTCTTCACTCCATTCTCTGCTGTCTTCTCACTGATTATCACAGAGGTTTGGGTTTTCACGCGATACGGTACAAGCACAATCACGACTATTAGTTATCGCACAGGCCGGGATGAAACATTGAAGAGGGAAAAATCTCCATCAGCCCTGTGGGAGTTTCAAGGTTCAGCTGCACTGACAGAAGCCACATTTGCCGCTGGTCGCTCCATAAACACGCACTGTCAGTCATGGTTCAGATCATTACAATAACCCAGACACTCAGAAAAACAGGTGTTGCTGTACCACTCCATTGTCTCCTGCCTTCCTAACAGCAGCACATGATTCCTGTTACAGTATTGAAGGAATTCATCGATATTGAAAATACATTTGTGTGGCTGTTTATTTTGCCATTTTGTAGCGTATATGCCCCAAAAATGTATCCATACTCCTTCAGAATGTCAAACTTGTCCATTTTGAGACCCAGAATCCTGTTTTATTGCCACTAACTTTTTTTCCCTGTGTTCCCATTTTTTTTTTTTTTACCTTATTGTTTCACAGAAAAAGTAAATGGGAAAATGCCACCGCAGAGCCCAGATTCATCGAGTTTCATGACCTTTCTGAACTGCAGCTTCATCCGCGAGATGATGATGATGATGAATCTTGAATATTATAAAGACGGAGAAAAAAGGAAGAAAAAAAAAATAAGATCTGAGATGCCGAACGGTGCCGTGGGCATGCACATCCAGACACAATCAAAATTCTCAGAACAACGTGGAGCAGAGAGATTTATGGCAGGCTTTCCATTTCAGCTGCATTCCCCCCATGAGGCACACACACACACACACACTCACACACACATACCCACACACATACACACACTCACATACCTCCAGTTCGGCTGTGCATTATTGCCCCAGGAACTTTTCATATCCGGAGATTTTATTGTTCTTTTTCATTCTTACTGATGTAAAGCTTTTTTTTCTGTGTGTGTGTGTGTGTGTGCGTGTGTGTGTGTGCATGTGTGTGTGTTCAGGGGTCTGAAGGATACAGAGGGTAAAAGGCTGTTATTGGTTCTCATTCCAGTGTGATTGTGCTGCAGAGACACAGAGCCAAGCTCAGGTGGGGTCGGACCTCAGGGTGAGTTTGTGTGTGCGTCATAATCTGGAAACGCAGTGTGTGTATGTGTGTGTGTGTGTGTGTGTGTGTGTGTCTGCTGCGATTAGACATTGTTTAGCTGCAGAGAAGCGCCTCGTACCTCCACTGAGACTATGGATCTAATTTGTTGTTACAGTTTTTTATTAAGTGAGAGTTTTTGTTTGTTTATTGTTTGTTTGTTTGAGGGATTGTTCACCCTGGTGTCTGTCCAGGGTTTCAAAGTTGGCCAACAGAGCTTGAGACGTCGGTTTGGTAGCTGCAAGTGGGTCACTACTGCATGTGCAGAGCCTGGTTTCCATAAAGCATCACTTCACTCCTGAGAGGCCAGAATGGTATGTTTTTAACTCCTTGTGGCACAAATCTGAGCCTTTATGACGTCTAAGATGTGGAACGTTGGATAATATAGAAGTCATTTAGTGTCATATTTAAGTCTTCAGTCAATGTTTAAGTAATTTTTTTCTGGTTCTTGGTTGTTTTTATTTAAAAAAAAAAAAAAAAAAAGTTAAATTGGGTTGAAAATCAACTTGTTTCCAGGTATTTTCTTGAATCAAGTGTCATTTTCTTGGTATCAGTGGGTTGAGCTGACTAATTCTGTTGTGTTTCAACATTTTTTTTTTTTTGAGAAGAGAGGAGAGAAACTGCATGTAAACAAATCAGGTTATCTCATCCTGCTGGCAGACTTTTTCACTTGTATGAAGAAAAGCAGATTTTTTTTTTTTTTAACACAGCATATGAGACTAAATAAGTTGTAAAGATGGATTAAAAAATAAAAGTTTATAGTTTTCCTGTTCAAACAACAACCAAATTATCCACTATAAGGGTTCAACATCCAATTTTGCATCCTGTAATAAAACGTCAAATCAAAAAAAAAAAAAAGATATTTTCTGTTTGTTTCTTTGTTTTCTAGTGAACAGAGAACCGTAGAGCTGAGGTGTTTCTTGGCACAGGTCTGCTCACTTAAACTCACACGTGAAGGTACAACTGAGAGGGCTTGTCGTTTTGGGATCTCAGTTTTTCCAGTAAGTGCGTGCCCTCAGCAAGCCCTGAAACACGGCTATGTTGCAACACGGAAAAAATCCTGTTATTGACACAATCTGACAGCGCCATGCCAGCTTCACTCAATTTCAAATGGCTCTCTCTCCTCTTTCAGGCTTTATCAGTGTAACCATGTTATGACTGTTGAGGAGCAGTAAATTCGGCCCCGCTCTTTGTGGTGTATACACTTCGAGCCTAGCCGGCCTACAGGCTAAGCTGTGACTCTGTACTCCTACTGGGGTGAAGTGTAAGTTTTGACTCTAACCCTAACTGTGTCCAGATGCAGCAGACAGTCCTAATTGGACCTGGAGCCAGTTAAATCCCAGGCCCACTCAGCTCAGATCAGCTCATATAGCTGCTTGGCCCCGGCTTGGCCTGAGTTGGCCCGGACTGGCCCGGGCTGGCCTGGACGCCGTCCCGTCACTATCTCCAAGCTCTCCTGGCAGCGCCTCAGCTTTGCGCAACACACTTTTACATCCAAATATACGGCCTGCCGCATTGCTCCATCGACGTCCTTGATGTTTATGCTCTCGCTCACATGGATGCCCCGCGGGGAGTCGGGTGAAGAACGGCCCGACGGTGAGGGCAGGATGGCACAAAAAAAGGTGGATAGTAAAGTTAAGTTATAGGTACAAGGCCACGTTGCTGAAAGGGTCAAAAGGCTGGAAAGAAAAGCGAGGTCGGGGAGTGCAGTTTGTACTTCAGAGGTGAAGGAGACCTACGTGATGGATAAGACAGAGACAGAGGGAGGAGGAGGAGAAAACATCCAAAAACCTGACATGGTTGAAAAAAGATCAACGTAAGGGGAAAAAAATGACATTCCACCTTTTATCAAGCACCTGGTTTTATCATCCAAGCCCTCCCTACATATGGTTTTATTTGGATCTGTCTCTCTATCGCTCACCTCCCCTCTCATACTTTTCCCGATTCCTCCCATCATCCATCTTGGCTTTCCCTTCTCCTCCCTTATTTTGACTCTCTTTCTCACCCCACCCCCTCAATCTCCTTCCCCTCCTATCATCTATCTCTCTCTCCGCCTTTCCTCCATGCTTCCCTCTCTCCATCTCTCTCTCCCTTCCTCCCTCTCCCTCTCTCTCTCTCTCTCTCTCTCTCTCTCTCTCTCTCTCTCTCCGTCCGACTTCCTGCTCTCCAGCCTGCCAGACGGTCATAATTAACGGGGAAAACGATAGTCCCCCTGGCCCTCTGGAGCCCTCTACACTCACTGCCCCGGGTCTATGTGTGTGTGTGTGCCTGTGTGTGTGCGTGTGTGTGTGTGTGTGCATACGCAGATCTCTGTTTCCCTGTACCTCCAGACTTGGCCTATGGTCCCACTCGACTCAATGCGTCTTTATGTTCAGTGTCAGCAGTGAAGCATGATCTCACCCACTCCAAAAAACACACCAAATGACTTACAGAGACTCCCAAGCACAAGGAATACAAGACGGCCTACTATCCAAGAGCAATAACACACACACTCACACACACACACACACACACAAACACACTTACACAAGTCGTCCACTGGCAGTACCTCTCGTTATGACTAATTCTGACGAAAAAGCAAGAGAGTGTGTCTGTGTGTGTATTAGCCTGCGTTGTTACACTGGTATAAGTCCATGGAATGAAGTTGTGAGGTGATTCGGTTAAATAAAATTAACCAGACTGTGTTTTAAAGTCTGACTTTCCTTGAAACTGCTCCTTGAGTGGCTTCACAGTAGAAGCGGTGTCGTGAACCTGCAGCTTTTTGCCTGCTCCTGTGCAGCTTTTTCACATTTTAAAATACATTGCTGATGAACCAAAATGCACCTAGTTTAGCGCAAACATAAAATATACTTGTGCAGATGCAGAAGTTTGTCAGACTAAGTGACTGAATCGCCATGGCAGAGGCAGGAAAATGCAAAGCTGAGGACACTCTCACCTGAATGGAAGGAATCGTTTTTTTATTTGGAACGAAATGGGAAACTGTCTTCTTTGATGTGTCAGATTTTGAAGCTTCAAACCTGGAGCACCATTTCACCTCGCTCCATGCTCACATGGCCCACGAGTTTCCCAGAGTCACTGAACATCGCAGGCACGAGATAAACGTGTTGAAATGTCAGCCAGAGAAGCAGACTCAGTTTTTTCACAAACGTATGAAGCACATTAGCATCATATCTGGTGGCACAGAGCTTTCACACTGTTTGTGCTAAAAAGCCATACAGTAATGAGGAATTTGTGACAGTTTATTTGTGACATTTGTGAAAATGACCGTTTGAAGCCTTCTGGGTCAGATGAAGCACAGTTACATACGGCTCTTGAGAAAAATTAGCAGCAGGTAAGAAATGTGTTAAATGCAGCTCTTTGCAGCCATGTCAGGGTTTCTAGTCTCTTTATGCTGGATAGGTTATGATATCATATTTTTTTCCATATTGTACAACAGTGTCACATACATGTTCTGCATCTGCTGGTTGAAATGCTTCACTGAAGGTACGTCACGCTTGTATAATGAGTGAAATATTCAAATCCAAGATGCTATTGCTTTACAGCTGCACCATTTCGTCAAACAGAAAATATCTAGATCTCTTGTGCATCATTTTATACACATTCAGCAGGACATATTTGGCATCTTATAATAAATATTAGAATTTAATATGAAGTTCTGTTCTCTTCATAGCATAAGGGCAAATAGCATAAGAGGCTGGTAAGGAAAAAGGGTATCCACAACATTTTAATTTCGCTTCCAACGTTTATTTAAAGGACCGTGTTAGTGATTTTGAATGTTTGGCCCATTCAGTGCAATTTACCCAGATTTTACATTGCAACAATCCATTTTTCCTCCATTCATAAACCACAGGACTGTTAATGCGCTGGGTAAAACAAACAAACATTTCCCTGGGGAGGATTTTGCGGCGGAGGGGCCGTTTCACTCCACCCGGTTTCCAGTCATCAAAACACGACAGTGCTGCTGCTTTTGGGAAAACTAATGTGGGCGACTTTATTACGGTGATGGGATACCGGTGTGAAGAAAGTCTGAAGCCTCTGAAAGCTCATTTTCATATCATAGTGGAATGAAAGGAAACCAATGACCAATTATGACTGTTTACTTTGGGAAAAGATTAGCAGAAACATGCAGGATATCTTTTTTTTTTTTTTTTTTTTTTTAGATATTACGCTACCATCAGCCATCAAATTAGGTGCTTTTTTTGCCAGTTGAGTCTAAAGGTTCCTCACTTCATTTGACCCCAGGCAGTTTGGCGCAGTGCACCTTTATGTCTTGGAGTGCGCTGAGGGACAAAACCTCATTGATGATGCCGTTGAGAGGAAAAAGAAAATCAAAACCAGGAAAAACAAAACAAACAAATCAATCTATCAGCAGGGCATACGGAGCGAGGAAGTTATTAGTGTGGAATTAGAACCAATTATATTCAAACCTCCCCAGATTTCAAACATCAAATGAATTAAAGGTCATAAAGTTTGTGGTTTTCAGAGACAAATGTACCTACACTTGTTTGCGAGTTCCCATGTGTGTGTGTGGATGCCTTGGCATTTCTTAAATGATGTGCCATCATAATGGCCTGCCCTCACGAATCCAACCCCCTCCCTCCCACACACACACACACACACACACACCTCCCAAAACTGCACTGCTGGCAGGCAGATCCCAGATCAGACGGGCAGGGGAACGCAGAGCCCATTCCAGCAGCCGGAGCTGATAAGGAGCTGTGCTGATGCTATCTGTCAGTCACAGCCGGAGGGCGGGGCTCAGAGCCAGGCTAGGGGTCAGGGCTGCCGCAGCTCTCCCCTCCTTCCTTATCTAAACAAACAAATGCACTGCTCGAGATACTCTCACATACATGCAGAGAGGATGTGCACATCCAGTATAGGCCTGCCCTCGCATGCACAATCAACTGCATATATGCCAAAAAACAAAAAACTAAACTTTGCAGTCACCACAGTCCTGTTCATTTGTTGGACAGTGATACTGCAGATGTTTTCACTCCTGCAGCTGCTTTCCATCCGTGCTCATGCAGGTACACGCCTCTGTGTTTGCATGTCCGCAAATGCATGCAGGTGTGTGTGTGTGTGTGTGTGTGTGTGTGTGTGTGTGTGCATGTGTGAGGGTGTCTATGTGGCTGTGGGTCCGTCCAGCAGTGTAAATATTGTGTTGTGCTCTAGTAACAGCTCTTCCTCTGGCTCTCCAGTAGCAGCACGCTCGACTGTTTATTTTCCTTCCTGACGGACGACTTCTTATCAAATAAGCAGACACTGCCTCCGAGCCCGCTGTCCAACCACGCGCTCCCAAAGGAAATCCCACCCACTTTCCTCCAGGCTGTCACAAAGTGAAGGCTCTGCAGGCCGGCAGTGACTGACACGTCTGGGAACCAGTCACACCGCAGCCACTGTCATTACCACTATCTCTCTGCATCTTTGTCTCAGAGGTTTTTGGTAGTGATTGCAGTAATCTCTGGTGAGACTTAGTTTTTTTTCCCCTTTAATGTATGAGTGCAGATGTGCTTGGAAGAGCATGACAGGCAAATCCACAGCTAACAAAGAAGACGTGCCTCTTAGATATTATTTTTTTTTTCATCTGCAGTGATGCTCCCCTCCGGAGAGGATTTCTGCCTTCAAAGATGCACATGTGGACATATCCGCCTACACACACACACACACACACACACACACACACACACACAGAGCAGATGTGACAGATGACACAGTGTTTTCTCTGTCGCCATGGCAGCCCCCTCAGTAATAACAGAGAGATAAGAGCTGATAGTGACTCTCACAATGGGGGCTTTATGAGTCAACATGGGCCTGGAGAGCCACAGAGACTCCAGACACTCAGCTGGCAGCGACAGAGGGAACATTAGTAAATGAATCAATTTGACATGTAGTGTAGGCTTACACATTAACTTGATAAATTGGTTCCTTTTGGAGTTTTGAAGTCATCGCTGAGGGACTCTGAGAGGGATAACGCCGGGCTGTCTTTGCCGTATCGTCACTGGATCCATTTTTATTGACGTACACTGATAGTCTTTATTTTGAACTGTGTAAACTGCATTTTTGTTTTTGTCTCAAGCTTCATGTCTGGCTGGGCACCTTGACCAGAACTCCAGTGAAAAAGAGTCAATCTAAATCCATCTCAGTGAGTCTCACCTGCATAATAAAACATAATAGTGCCACTAACCCTACCAATAGTAATAATATCACCACCACATATGCACATAGGGCCAATCTGTTGTACTGCGGTTTATTATTTCATAGCTTCTCATCAGTGCAATTTATCATTAATTAAATTTGAGAACTGTATTCATGTATGTATGAGGCCTGTTTCCTAAATTTCTGTACTGATTTGTGTGCATAAACATACTTTTTATACTTCTGTACTGTTTTCTGTGTATATTAACTCAATAAGGCACACACCGATGCTCCCTAAAATTTTCCTGTAATTTTTTTTAATACCG
>NC_043999.1:13820495-13822995 GCF_902150065.1 Myripristis murdjan
TGGCAGGCCTGGGTCAGGGCCCTATTTACCTACCGCAGCACTGCTCTCTCTCTCCCTTACAGCACGGAGCACCTCCCCTCCGCTCCGAAACCTGACCCTCTCCCTCTCCCTCTCTCTCTCTCTCTCTCTCTCGCAAACACACACACGCATATATACACACAGATGCACACAAACACACACACACACACACAGAAAAACCAGCCCAGAAGTGGCACATGGTCTTGGTTAAGAGGTTCTGGGCTCCAAGTGAAACCCAATCTCTCGTGGAGTTATTCCTCTCATTTCCAAAAACTCCATTTCTAAAACGTGAAGAGGAGGAGGAGGAGGAGGAAAAACTGGAGTGATTTTTCTTTCTTCCTCCCCCCCCCCCCCCCCCCCCGTTCTCTCTCCCTCACCCTGATTAAGTTGCATTGTAAAGAAAGAGAGAGGAAAACAGCCGGAGGATTTCTGGGGCTTTTGGAGCCTTTATTACCCATCACTGGAACCGAATCAGGAAAACTGAGACCCAGAGAGAGAGAGAGAGAGAGAGAGAGAGAGAGAGAGAGAGAGAGGGAGAGAGGGAGAGAGAGAGGGAGAGAGAGAGAGGAGCACTAAGTTCAGATTTTCTCACATAGATTTGCTCATGTGTACTGGTTCAAAAGCACACACACACACACACACACACACGCGCACACACACACACACACATGCACAGAACAGATGAGACAGCAATTTCAGAGAATCAATTGGATTCCTCCCCGCTCTCTTAGCTCTCTATCTGCTGTTGACATTTCCTCCCAGTGCCATAGCTGAACCCAACCACCTATTACTACGCCACACAGGCTCTTATTAAATGTATATATAGTCACGCTTTAAGACCAGGAGCGACTCCGCACACTTTCTCACACAAAAGCCCGGCGCAGCAACGTTAACACGAGGTGATGCAGGCCAATCTCCTTTTTTTTTTTTTCTTTTCTTTATTCGGGGGAACAACACGAGGGGGGAGGGAGGGAAACTAAAAAAGCGTCCACTTGACCGAGATCCAAGATGGCCTCAGCCTGCGTGGGCGGAGGAATAGACTGGGATCCAAGATGTCTGCCTCTTGTTTCACGGTGTCCTTCTCCCATGCGTGCCTCCGCCTCGGCTTTGTCACGCTCCCCTCCAAGCCCCGGCTCGGGCGGCTCATTAGAAACATCTCACTTAGGGTAACAGTGTTATTTCAGCGTTTGTAGCTCGTTATGGGAGTGTTTTTCCTGCGGCGTGGCCCTCGCTGCGTGTGTGTGCGTGTGTGTGTGTGTGCAAGAGAGAGAAAGGGAGGGTGGGAGGGTGGTGGTGGGGGGCTTCTTAAACACGGGGTGAGAGCGTAGAACGTAGAGTGTGATTCCAGATGTGTTTTTTACTGCTCTGGCAGGGGTGACAGGGCTGTAAAGAACCTCTCTGGAGCAGCCTGGGGGGAGGAGGAGGAGGAGGAGGAGGAGGAGGAGGAGGAGGAGGATGCTGGGCGGCTTAGGGCCCTTGGGGATGAAGCTGGAAAGGGCTTGGGGTTGGGAACAGGAGAGGGTTGGGTGTGTATGAGTGTGTGTGTGTGTGTTGTGGGGGGGTTCAGGGTTGGGAGAAGGTAAGTTTTTTAGGACCTTGGAGACCAGAGAAAGAGTGAAATTACTTTTCCTGGCAAAAACGTTCCACTTTATTGGCTCAGGTGTGTGGAGTGGAGAGTCTGGAACTGTGAAATGGTGACTGGGGGATATTAGAGTGTGTCATAGCAGTGAGCTGTGTGTGTGTGTGTGTGTGTGTGTGTGTGTGTGTGTGTGTGTAGCCTGGTGCAAATTGAGAGGACTGGGGCAAAAGAAAAAGAGAGAAAAGAGGGACAAAGAGAAAGAACTATGTCATGCATGAGACATGATGTATGTATGTTGCATGTATGTATATATGTATGAGTGTGTGTGCATGTGTGTGTGTGTGTGTGTATAGTTGGGTGCAAGCCTGCAAGAGAGGAAAATGGATAAGACTAGGGGCCTAAAGAAAAGAGAGACAGACAGAGAACTATATCATGCAGGAGACATGATGTGTCACGGTGCATGTGTGTGTGTGTGTGTGTGTGTGTGTGTGTGTGTCTGTGCGTAATGCACGGTGTGTTCCAGCTCTGTGGGTCCTGCAGCTTGTTAGTCATGCTCGTTAATATGCGTCTGTTTTACAGGCTGTGTTCAAAGAGTGATGTGGCGTTTCATCTCAGCGTTACCTTCTCCACCCAGATGGAGCGAGAGCAGGACGACGAGGACGAGGAGGAGGAGGAGGAGGAGGAGAGGAAGAGCTGGAGAGCGAGGCGAAGGGGAGGAAAGGGAGGATACGCGCTGGTGCAGTCGACTGTGACACGTTTTCACAGAGTCGTGCATGAAGAAAGACTTAGACAAGGGAGAATTATGTCATACAGTGTAGTGGGACGAGGTAGAAATTCAGGTGAGGAGCGAAGCAAACCACTGAGGTATCCACTTAATTAAAAGAATAAGAAGAAGAATGGAGT
>NC_043999.1:13827995-13862995 GCF_902150065.1 Myripristis murdjan
TGTTTGTCATACTGGGTTTGAAAGTTTGGGGAAAATTCAAAGTAGGGGAAAAACACAAGATGCCGCTCGGTGCTCAGGCCTCAAACCCGTCTGCTGCTGCACATGAATATCGCCCTCTGCTGGTGTGGGCATCACACTTCAACATTTAGGGGGGAAATGAACTGATGCATGCAGAATTCATATCCTGTGGACACTGCAATCAAATCTATAAAAACTTTATTGTTAGTTTTACTGGGCTGGATTAATTACGTGTCTGTGATATGAGCAAAATATTGAGGAGTTGTTATTGTGTTAAAAACCTTCAGAAACCACTCCCAAGACAGGCAACACTACAAGAATCTTTAACCTGCAAATACATGATCAACATGACATAAATTTGACCATTTCAATAATTATTCTGCCTCTGTTTGACTCCATCTGATTGGAAAAAATAGTGGCTCAATGTTTAGAAAAGGAAAGGGAACAAAAATGGAGACAGTTGCCTAAATTTGTAGACACCATCGGACCTCATGTTCGATCCTTTGGACTCCATCAGAGACAAAACCGTGTCAGCCGGTGTCTTGAGGGTGTGTGTGAGCTTTAGTGTGTGAGGGAATGTGTGTTTTTCTGAATGACTTCAGCCCTTCTTCACTAAGGTGAAGTGGGGGCAAATTTAAATGAGTTAAGAAAACTAAAGCACCCCCCGCACCCTTCGCCCCCTCATGTTATTGTGTGTGTATGTGTGTGTGTGTGTGTATGTGATTTTAGCGTGTTACACTCCCCTTGTGCGCCACTTAAATGTCTTTTTCTCATTACCAGAACATGTAAGCATGTTTTTTGTACTGCCTACTTCATGACTTCAAACTATTATACATTAATTAACACTATGTTCAGTATCATGACTGTGTGTGTGTGTGTGTGTGTGTGTGTGTGAGGATAGCTGTGGTGTGGATGAGGAGAAGAGGGGGTTTCTTGAGGCGGGTGAAAGAACCACATAAAGAGGGGGGTAACATGGGAACCTTCCCGGGTCCTGCAGTGGAGGGGGGCATTGAGAGGCACTGGGGTGGGGTTAATCCCCATTCACCCTCTCCTCCTCAGCCGGGCCGGTCACAAAAGGCCCCGCCCGCCTCCCCCTGTGCCTCCACGATGACCCCTAACCCCACGTTTACCGCTGCTGTCCCAGGCCCCTTTATACCTCCGTCCTGTTATTATCTGCAATATTTACTCCTTTTGATTTCCCTGCTGGCCATTGTCGTCCCCCATACACCACTCCTGACTGACTGGAAAACTCAAGTGCTCTCCTTCCCACTCCGGTCTCACCCCCACGACCCCGAAACCCACAGCAAACAGCACCTGAAGTGGAAATAAGTCAGCTTACTTCCACTCTCCTCTGACTTCTGCAGGATGATTTAGACCACAAGGAGCTGCACAGAAGGCCAGAAGTCAGTGAACGAAGTCAAAGAGGCTGTTAAAACAGTGCTACTTATAGCAAGAGAGCAAACACTTCTAGAATAGAGGAGAACAGAAGAGAATAGGGCAAAAAACAGGACACAGCAATTTATACACAGAAAAAAAAAATCACAATGCAAAGGTAACATAATCAACATATGCAATACAGAAACGTTTTAAGTAAAAAGACTTGAAAATACATGGTTTTAAAGGATAAATGCAAGTTTTGCAAAATTAAAACAGAACATACTGAAGCAAAGAAAATGTGTGGAGAACATGAAAAAATACACAATGCTATATGTATAAATAAAATATTATTTAAATTATATTGTATATTCCAAAGTAATACTACTCCTAGCATTACTAATAGTAATAGTAATAGGGGATGAATGATGAAAAGCACGCATGTCCAAGCAATTCATTAACTGAATTTGTTAGGTTCTTTGGTAAACTGACTTAGCAGATAATATCAGTGAGTGGGACCTTTGTGTGTGTGTGTGTGTGTGTGTTTCAGGTTACTGGTGAGACACTGACAGGAGGGACTGAGAGCAGAGTGGAGTAGTTGGTGTCTCCACTGATCCTGAAAGAGGCTATCATGGGCATGTAAATAACACACACACACACACACACACACAGATACACACACACATAAATACATGCATATATACATATAGACCATAAACTATGGTTGATAGCACATACCTCATTCTTATTGTCACTCATGTAAGTCAGTGCCTCATGTACCTCTGAAATCTTTGCCTGTAACACACACACACACACACACACACACCCACACACACATACACACACAAACACACGTGCACGCACAAGGACTGACCTTTGCTTGCAGAGAGCCAAATATAATTGAACCATGCTCAGTTGAGAGGTTCATGGTGTAATTTGGAATTTGACATTTTGAAGCTTTTCAGTTCAGTGTAAATGCATAAAGTCATCACTGAAACCAAACGTTGCCTTTACACCGATATGTGTTGTGGCAATATATATATATATATATATTTTATTATATATATCTGATAAAGAAGGTTGAGGATGACTGAGAGTCTCAGTCCTCACTTCACTGCAGTCGTGGATGAGGATGATGCAGCTGGTGACTGGCAGCAGATCTCTGTCACAGCAGCTATTTTGACATGAAACAGGAGGTCAGCACTGTTGTTAGTAATGACATGAGTTTAAGATCTGTTCCATTTAAGTGAACCAGAGCTGATGTTCATATCAAAATTCTATCAACTGCATTCACAAAGAAAGAGATTAAAAAAAAAAAAAAAAGATAGCTGTTGACCCAAACATCCCTCCTGCTCAGAACATTCACAACTTCAGGTCGCCCTCTGCTGCCTGCAGGCGGCTCTGCACCGCTGTCTCCTGCAGAGTCAGCCTCCCTCACACAGGATCCTGTTGAATCAGAGAAACTCCTTTTTAGGTTGCAACCACGTGAGTCAGATTTAAATCTATAGTGACAGTTCAAACAGCAGTAAAGGTAGTTTACATTAAATAAAAATGTACATGAAGACAAAGAAAGAAAAGAGATAAAATAGTTCCTATGTGGAATTGAGCAATTCACAGTTTATTTTCACTTTTCCTCAATTTTTTCCCAATTGGTCTTTTCTTTTTTCTTTAGATCAGCTCATGATTGCTACTCATTGACATTAAATGCGTTTATTTTATTTATTTATCCTTTATTTTACCAGGACGGTCCCATTGAGACACAATGTCTCACCTTCCAGGGAGTGCATGCAATGTGCGTATCTGTTTGTAAGAGAAAAGTGCACAAGATGCACAGAGAGGACTGGGAGGGTGGGGGGTGGAGGGGTCCAAAAGAGAAAAAAGAGGTAAACAAATACTGAAAAGAAAAGTTTGTGTGTATGTGCACATGCATACCACAGAGAGCCAGAAGTAGGCGTAGTGAGGCGATAATTCATCTTCATCCTTCTCCATGGGCTCTTGTGCCTACTCATTTCTCTCTCTCTCTCTCTCTCTCTCTCTCCCTCTCTCATTCCCCATTTTCAAACACAAACATACTGAAGCTTCAATGATCAAAAACACTCTTCAAAGTCAGGGAAACGGACCATAACCAAACCAAACCAAACCACAGCCTCAGAAACAAAAAGTGGGACAGACAGGCAGTCTGACCGCGCTCAGTTTGAACCTTGAAGTAGATTTGATGCCTCTGACATTGAAGGATCGGCCGGCCAATCCAGACAGCTGCTGTTGTGTCTTGTTTGGCTTCTGGGCCTCTGGGTCTGGAGCCTGCACCTCCACCGCAGAGCCACTCAGACACACACAAATTAGTAGCAGTGCAGCTCTGCAGGACAAATTGTACACACAAGGACACGTTCACCAACACACAGAGTCACCTACCATTAAATCACGCAGCTCCTACAAACAGGTTGAATGAAAACTGAGTGATGGATAAATATGCAGTCACAGACTCAGACAAATAGATCAGCTTTCTGTCAGTACAAACACTGTTATAGTGCGATACATTATTAAACCAACCACACTTGGGCTATAGGTAAAAGAAAGACCAATTACACCTTTTTGAACAGATTTGTTTTCGTTTTTGAAAAAAAAAAAAAAAAAAAAAAAACTTAAAAAACATGGAAAAGGGAGCATTTGTGTATTTGTGCGCCTTCTGAATGCATGTGAGTGTGCATGAACAAATGCAGTATGTTTTTCCTCATTATCGAGAGGCACATTAGTGGCCATCAAGTGCTGTTATTTTTGTAGTGTTTTTCCTTTCTTTTTATTTTTATAGTTCACAATAAAAGGGAAGTGAAGATAGAGAGGAATGACTTACTGTCAGTATTCACAGCAAGATCTGAGCCCAGGAAAATGGCTTATTATTATCGATCTATCCATTAAGTTAAATTGGACCCTTGGGGTGGAAAACACAGTGGTGCTCACAAGGCTTTGCTGCTCCACGCAAATTGCTCCTGTCTCTGTACATGGTGAGGTGCTCATTTTTTTTTTTTTTTTTTCATTTAATAAGTGTAATAGGTTGATGATAGGGTGATTTGGAGTTTTGGAAAAATTCAAAGCAAACCTGATATTCCTATGTGGTGGTTACTAATTAAATTGGTTATTCATCACAGGAAAAAGTAATATAATATGATATAAAGTAATTTACTGTAATGTATCCCTATGCATTAGACAAGACAATGCTACAGACATTCATAATTAGTGTAATATCTCCCCACAGGACCATTTAGTGCCTCAGTTGTCATAGAGTAATAGGTCCAAATATATATGCATTTGACTAAAGACGGCTATTGCTGTAGATGTAGACTGTGAAATGGTCATTTTAAGAGAGAAAGGCCTGTTGTCTGTACTTTCAAATTTAGGTATTACATTACTTCAGAAAGTCTCGATCTACTTGGTGCCAGCAATGATATCTAGATTGTTTACTGGTTCCTTTGATACAGGATTGTTTTGGGTTGTTTGATCCAGGTGGTCCATACTAACACCGACCCACTCAATGGTTAAGCCAAAAAACACAAAGTTCACTTGTGAAAATTAACACATTTAATTCATTCATTTAATGATGCATAGATAAAAACAAATAAAAACATAATAAAAAAGATCAGGTTGTAACATCTTCAGGCTTCTCAGGTTGAATAATTGTTTCTCTTCCTGTCATCTCACATGAGCAGACAAGGCAAACCAGCCCTCTCGTTCTCTCAACTTGTCCGCCGGCTGTGGAGAGAGCAGATGATTTCTTTACATAAAACTGGCAGCAGCACAATGAAAGAAGAGTGTCTGTGTAATGTATACCTTGTGTGTGTGTACCTGTGTCTTTCCATCTCTGGTTTCTCCCCCTGGGCTTTGTGACAGCACCTCGCCACCAGCCGAGCTGCAGCACAGAAAGCGTCACAAGAGATCACTGAGAGACTCGGTGTGCGTGACAGGTGCTCCCTTCTACACACACCTGTAACTAAAGTCCTCACAGGCCTTACTGGACTGATAACCAGCACTGTCACTGTACACGACATGTTCAGTGTGGTATGTTCAAACTATAGTCTAAATGTCTGGTCAGTTTTACAATCATTCTCAGTCCTGTTTCTCACTCCTGTTTAAAGGTTTCCTAATCTCTGCTAATTCAAACCTGAAAAGAGTTTTACAGCCATTTAAATAAATATTAGTCAACACCACACATCTGCAGCTACAAAAGACAACAAGATGTAACTGAAAAAAAACAACAACAAAAAAAAACAGTCAAATTAAATAACCAGAAATCATGTTGCATAACATGTAATAAAACTGCACACAGCATGCTCTTATCCTCCCAGAGTCTCCAAACCAGACACCAGGATTTCTTTTGGGACCACAGATGTCTCAGTTAGTGGCAATGAGAAGCTTTTCTCTACTGCAGTTATTCTTTGTGTAATTTTAAATTTAAAAAAAATTGCCTAGTTTAGATTTAAATTGACTTTTTAATTCTACTTTTTGAAGCATATGAATGTATTAAACATGTCTTAAACAATGTCTCTACTGAAAACTCCATCTGATTAGCAGTTACTGCAGAGTACAGTAGAAATGAATTCCTAGGCCTTGTCATAAAATACCTTTCTCTGCCAGGTGAGCTACTCACCGTCTCCCACCACCACTGGCCTGCGACAAGGGGTCCTGTACAGGCAGTAGCATGGACACCTCTGGGGTCCCTTCTCCCCCTGAGAAAGATATGACAAAATGATTTGTAATGTCACAGACAGTCAGCCAGACAGACAGAGAGATAACATGTCACTCATCAGCCATACCTGCTGTGTGTGGGCTGACGGCGGAGGGAGGTATTGGGGAGATGGAGGGGGACACTCTGGCCGAGCTGCTCTGTCTCTGCTGCTCGATGAGCCCCAACAGTCGGCTCCTGGCCGCTGCACTCTGCCTGTTCAGCTCTAGGAGGCGCTGTTCAACGGTGCTCGCACTGAGGCTGTCAGGCATTGCTGCCTGGACAAGAAGGCAGAGACAAGTACTGATTAAATGTTTAACATATGTGTCATATCTGTCAAGGTGAGAGAAACATTTCAGTTTTGTATGGATCTGATGCCACATGCAGTAAAATTTCATTTTATTTGTAAAGTTTAAGAAAAACTTCTCACCATTCTACAAAAGACAAAATACAGTTTGGTTGTGTATCAGTAAAATTACTGTCATTTTATGTTCTACTGGCCTTTATATGATTAGCTACTGCATTTGCTTTGCAGCAAAATGACTTCTTCTAATTTTTTCTAATTTGCTAATTTGTTTTGTTTGGAGACTTAAAGTAGACTTAAGAAGAGGAAGATGTTTAAAAACTGGATAAAAAATAATAATCAAACAGCGAATAAATATAAATATCTATCTCACCTGTTGAGTAAGACGCTCTCCGGTGACAGCCTGAGAATTTTGATTAGCTCTCCCTGTGCTGTTGGACAGCCTCCTCTCTCCAGCACTTGGAGGCGTGGCTCTCCCTGCGCTGCTGGAACATGACGCTCTCTGCTCGCTGCTGTCGTTAGGGGATCGTCTGACCTCTGACCCAAGAGTCTTAGCTTGGTTCAGCTGAGTCCTGATCAGCTCATTCTGTCGGGTCAGCTGAGTGATCTCAGCCAGCATGGCCTCTTGAGACCGCTGTGGAGGAAGAGGGTCAGAGGTCAGGGTCAGGGAGGAAGTGGACGGGAAGCTGGTGAGTGGCAGGCTGGAGAGACTGTTGGACAGGACGCAGGCCTGGACGTCCTCGTAGGAACACGTGGTGGCAAGAGGAGGTGGGTCGTGGTGCAGCCGCACAGGGTGACCGACTGGTGAAGAGAGAAAAAATACAATAAACAGGCTCTTAACAGCTGAGTGACTACATGGACTAAATCACTCTGAGGAATAAAACTGGAATGAGAAAGTAAGAAAATAGAAGCAGAGAGATTGTCTGTTTTACCGGGACGGTGCTGCCAGGTGTCTCTTTGTTGAGGAGGGGAGAGCAGCACCGCGGGAGAAACCGGCGCTTGTGTTCGCTCAGGAAAGGGCCCAGTCTGACAGACTGAACAAGACACATGCAAACCAATCATGCTCCACTGACCCGGGCTCAACATCAGAAATATCACGGAAATCAGAACATGACCAAGTGCAATATCCAAATTGCATGAGCTGAAATTTTTGGATGTCATTACAAATGAAGTGTTGTGCTGCACCACAGACACGCCAGCCTATGAGCTCTATTCTCCAGACATAAGAAATTGTGTATGTTTGGTACAGACTAGGGTTGTCCCGATCCGATCGTGTGATCGGAAATCGGGGCCGATCACATGACTGAAGACTCGATCGGGACTCGGACGTTATGTCCCGATCAGGTATCGGATAATAATATATATACATATGTATATTTATTGTCAGGGTTTTCCCTGCCTTATAATTTCTTAGGCGCACCGCCTAGACGTTTTCACCGACCGCCTAGATCAAATGAAC
Organism: Myripristis murdjan; assembly: GCF_902150065.1. Taxonomy (NCBI): domain Eukaryota; kingdom Metazoa; phylum Chordata; class Actinopteri; order Holocentriformes; family Holocentridae; genus Myripristis; species Myripristis murdjan. Next base: position 13,835,868 of record NC_043999.1, read on the forward strand.
GCGGAAAGGGGAAAAAACGCACATCGACATATTCAATCTGCGGCTCCTTTAGGAATCTGTTGTTGATGCTAGCTTGGATTGTCCGGAGGGAGTTAGGCGGGTACTGGGCCATACGTCATGAAATACTGACAACGGAATTAACCAATCACTGCAGCGAATAGTTTCTGCGTGCACGCTGAGAGGATGGCTTTCAGCCGCGACATATCCGCTGTAGGCTAGGCGGAGGGGGAATGTATGAATCGCCTAGCGCGAAAAACACAAGCGCTCGCAAATACCAGTGATACAATGACAATATAGCGACTTTCCAAAATATCCCCAAGTGACTTAATAACCTAACGTTAGTCAGAAACTTATTTATGTAACGTTTGTTGTGTTCGTTTTTATGCTGCTATGCCGTGCGCTGGCTGCCTTCCCATCTCTCCTTCGTTCCACTTGCTGTTCGCTTCGCTTTTCACACACAAGCACCCAGCCCCCCCGCGCAGTAAGCTATCAGCTGTATACTAGTTTCCAACCGCTTGGTTTTTGTATTAATTTCTGTACTTTATTTTATTTCCTGCTACTGTTTGTGTTTGTACATATTTTGTCAGTATCTTAGATCTTGCCATTTATGTTTGTGTGTGGAGACATTTGAGAAAATAATTAAAAATAATTAAATTATAAAATGTTAATCTAATGTCCAAATAAATCGGTTAATCAATATCTGCGTTTGCCAATTAACTGCCTTTTATCAAAATGCAGTTCGTTAAACACTTAAATTGTTATACTAGCTTCTTCATTTGTCTCAAAGAGTGCATTTCATTTCCATATTGACCTATCTGGAACCGCGGTTGTTTCTTGGCAATCATTAATAACATATCATTTCCTGGTTTTATAGAAGTATCGGATCGGGACTCGGTATCGGCAGATACTCAAAATCAAATGACTCGGACTCGGACTCGGGGGCAAAAAAACGTGATCGGGACATCCCTAGTACAGACCCTGGCAAAAATCACATCATCATCATTAAAATATTTTTGGGAGAAAATGAAAATCATGACGCAAAAGTTATTATTCACACTAAAGTCATGAACCATTTTGCACTGGCAATATCAAGCAAAATAACTAGAGGTAATTTTTTTTACTATATTGTTCAATCTCATCATTTTCCAAACCAATACGTATGCTCACACAGAGACACCCATAATAACCTGTAGCTGTACCTTTAACGTTGGAGTCTTGAGGTCCACAGTCTGTGTGAGCTCCCAGAAGTCCAAGTCCTCCCAGCGCCACCACCACCGTGTCCAACTTCTGATCCAGCTTTTCCGTGTGCTGCTGCAGCCCCGCCTGGGACACACCACAGCAGAGCCACACCAGCCAAAGAAAAAAGCGAGGGATTCAGACAATTCAAACTTGCTTCATGGACATGTGGAAGATTCTGTTGAGGCTTCACTGCAACATAACCTTCAATTTTTTCATGGACACATCTCCATAGGTGGAATCTACTGATGGAGGATGCAGAAAACTCTGTTGTGTGTTGTGCTGAGTGTCACCTGCAGGGCAGCGCTCTCCTCTCTCAGAGCCATGACGTCAGCAGTGAGGGCATCGATCAGTGTCCGCTGCTCTCTCACTTCCCCCTCGAGCCTTCTTCTCTCTTCAGCCTCCTTCTGCGCCTCCTCCTCCCTCTAGCGGGACAAAGGGGACAGAGAATGAGCTACGTTTAAAAAATGTCTTAAAACTAGGGATGTACCAGCACCAAAACATGTATCAGATATCAAGAGGATACAAGACTTCCAACATGGCACTGTAAAATCCAATACCAAAGTCCAGTTTATTTGTACAGCCCTTCATCAAGGTTTCACATGACAATGTTTTAATGGAGGAAAAAAAAAACACTCCAACCTTAGACCCTCATTGAGAACAAGTAAATGTAAAAAATGTAATTGTTAAAAAAAAAAAAAAACATCATCATTCACCAAAAAAGTATACCTAACTGAACCATGACCTGCAGAATCACATTTTGGGGGTTTTGCTTCACCCTTAGTATACATATACAGGAGAAGGTTGTATGTATATTTACATATGTGTAGGAGGGTGTGTTTAAAACAATCAAAAAACAAACCTGTCTGACAAGGTGCACCAAGCGTTGTAGAGTGGAGACCAGGGCGACAGAGAACCCAGTGAGGCCTGCTGTTTTGTGCTGCTGTTGACCTGGGATTGATGTAGGTACTGTGTCAGGACTCAGGGAGTCCAGCTCAGCCTCCACCTGGCCCAGCATGGCCTGTAACAGGCCCAGACTGGACTGCTCCCCACCAGCAGCACTGACAGCAGAGCCATCCAGCCCTGAACTCTGAGAAAAACACTCTGCACGAGTCTTTCTGCTCCTGCTGGAACAACCGCTGTTCCTGCCTGGGTAACACACATGCATGAAAACAGATTTCACTTCATTTTGTTTCAGTTTATTTCTTATCAGGTCATGTAAACGCATCTCTTCAACTCTTCATCAAGAGTAATTTTTTCTGTAGACGCTACCTGACTGGTTTAGGGTGGACTCAGGATTCAGGACCTGAGTAACCAGGGTTGAAGGGTCTTTGCCTTCCTCTGATTGGCTCTGTCTGGACCGCAGATGCTGAACTGCCACTGTGGCATTGAGAGCTAAAGATGGAAATGAAGCAAGTTCACAGTAAACCACCTAAATTAGCACGACATTTCCCCCATCCATATCCAACTTATACACTTTGGAGGAGCTGAATGAGTTCCTCTGTTCCCACCTGCTGGGTCTGGTGCAGTGGCTGATGTACAGGGGGTTACAGGAACACCACCACCTTCTGCCTGGAGCTCAAAGTTGGGACAGACCCTCTGCTGTCGCACCACTCTGCTCTGATTCTTTAACTTCATTTTCCGTAAATTGGCCCTACAAAAAAGTATGTTGAGTGATGGTGTGATGAAGTCAAGGTTTGACACTTTGCTAATAATCAAGAATATATTTCTTTTTCTTTTTTTTCCTAACAAAGAGGAACAGTCGGTTTCTATTCTCAGATTGTGGGTACTGGGTAATTGGGAAGTTGTGTTGTAGACATTAGTACCTATGTATTACATGAGATTTTGAACTGGCAGCAGGACAGGTATCACCGTCACTGTGCTCTTCCTCAGAAACTTCTAGTTCATTGAGGGCCTGGAGGGAACAATTTTACACAAACATACATCAATAGCAACCAAAAGTACATGCAACAAATTGAAATGTAGGAACAATACAAACAAATATATTAGACACAAATGGATGAAATATGCACAAGCAAAAAAACAAAAAACTAGTCTTCCACTTCCCCACTGACAAACACACACCCCCACACACACCTGTTGGTCCATCATGGACTGGCTGAGGAGTGACAGCTGGGTCGGAGGATCTGGTCTCTGTAACACAGGCAGTGCTGAGTCAGACTCACAGTTGGGAGCCATAGTCACACTGGGGTGCCCTGTTTAAATACGAATACACACAAAATTATTTATCACGCAACCACAGAGTAACTTCTACAGGTCTTACAATAATGCACGCACTAGCATGGACGCCTTAACATAACTAAAAAGATTTTTTTTTAAAAATATATATATAGAAAAGATAACTTTGCATGCCATTACAGTGCAGCTGGTATGGACATTGACATAACAGGCACAGATGCACAGATGCCATATGGGTGCATGTTGAGTACAGCTAATTCACTAAGAGTGCCACCAGTTCCTCATTACCCTTGTCAGCATAATGAAATTAGTCATCCTTTCCATTTTAGAGTCACACAGCCTGAGCCAGGCAAGGCAACAGTAAGGCTAACTAAAACACATGCTTAGGTTTGTGCCACCAACAGTTTATCAAGACATTGTTTGAATGGGTATCTACAAGCAGAAGTTGAATATGCAGACTGTATTCATATTTTTAAACCCGTTTTATCCACTTAGCACTTTATGTCTATAAAACAGAGTGAGTGAGCAGTTTGCTACCAGTCTGTCTGCGTGGAGCATCTCCAAACAGGTCCTTGACCACAGCCATGGCTCTGTCTGAGCGGGCCAACACGTCCTGCAGCAGCAGCTGGTCTGAGAAAACCTGCAGCAGCACACACACACAAATCACTGCCAACATGACCAGCAGCAATAATCACAGAGTGATTCCACCACAAACTTGATTTTAAAATTCAATACACTTTCATCTCAGTTTTTAGACACTGTTTTATCCCATTAGCTAATGAGAAAAGTGATGTTCAGTGATAAATACAAGCTTTCTAAGGGACAAGCACTTAACAGTATGGTGGTGAATTTCCAAAATTTCATGATTTTGTGTTTCTCTATGTTTGTAAAAACCAGGAAATAGTCAAGAATTATTTCCTAAATTTTTAAACTTTAAAAAACTGTCAAGGACTGCTGCTAGGGAAAATGTTAAAACAAGCAATTTCAACTAAGCAAAAAAGCTCAGCTACTGATGGTAACAAACAAATGACCAGACACACCTCCCTGATGATGCTGAGGGTGGCATGGTCCAGTGGTGCAGGGCTCCCAGGCTGTCTGAGGCGGCGCTTTAGGGCTTTCTCTTTCAACTCCCACTGAGCCACGGCCTTGTTGTGGGACTTGTGAATTTCATGACGATGATTCTTAAGGGAGAATAAAACACACTTAGCATGAAAAAAGAAAAAAAAAATCTTTCACAGAGGAGGCAGACTGTCAAACACCTTACCAGCTCATCAGGTGTCAGCTTGTGCACGGAGAGATCATTGACAGTGCTCTGCAACCAACAACAAATAACCGACATTAGTTTACCGCAGAGCTAAAGCGATAGCTGATTTGGTGGTTATACTAGTGAGTGAGGGGATAGATTACTGAGGAGAAAGAGGGTGTACAATCCTATTAATTTCAATGGCTCTTAGGCTGATGGTAGTGAAAGAGCTGGGTTTCTTTTTTATGACTATGTACAGTACAGTAGGGGAGGGGAACAAATTTTTTTCCCACCTCTTTTTTTTTCAACTTTAATTGATTTCTTTATTATTGAATTTAATTATCATATGAAACTAAACAAACTAATGAATCTGTTGGTATCAAGCATGTCATGGTAGGCTGTTGGCAAGGGGATTAAATATTGCTCCAAACTTAGGCTAAATTTTGGCAAGGAAAAAAATGGCATTTTCAAAGGGTCTGTTCACTTCTGACTTCAAGATATCTGGATGAAAATGGGCTCTAAGGGCACCCATGGCTCTTCCCTTTGCAGACATGCCCACCTTACGCTAATCCCATGCAGTTTGTGGCAAAAGTCATGCAGGTTTTTTGCATACAGTACAAATGAGTTACTTTGGCCTAATCTAAAATGGTGTATTTCCTCACACTGGAGCCTTAATAGTGCTGAGTTGCGTAAATTGGGATTGACTGGAGAGCTGAGACTGTTGTGGATTCATTGAGGCCACTTGTATTCATGTGTGATGATGTTTGCTACTATAGCAGCCATTTCATACATACATGATTTTATACATGCAGCATTTTGCAGACAGCTGTGCCAACTGGACTCACCACCCACTCTCTCCTAGGAGCTGCTGCCTTCTTGGGCCGGACAGGCCTTTTCCCTTGAGTGTGCTGTGAGCGCCCCAGCCTCACAAACGACATCTGTTTACAGAGCAAAATGACCAGTGAAACAAAGTTAGCATTACGCATAGCCGAGTCCATCGTTCACATCTTTTTATCCTGTACCATGTGGCTACACGGCCTTCACCAGCCATTGTGGTCAGTGAGTGAAAACTTCTCCTGCCCTGTTTAGAAACGTCTTGTGTTTTGTTATTTCGGTAGCTGTCGTTAAACATTAAATATATACTATAGTACACACGCTTTAGCTACGATACGGAGCCGCGGTGAGCTGTAAGAAGAGATGTCCTGGTTTGTTTATATCTCACCTTCACTTTGAGACTGAACCGTTGTGTGTCACTTTTCAACAATGGCGCGCCACTTCCTGTGTTGTTGCCATGGACGCCGAATGACAGTAGAGCATGACGGGAAAAGAGGTAATATTTGAAAAGAGACGGTAAATCACAGAGCAGGAAAACACCACTGCTAAGTTTGTATAATTTATAATTCTGTATAATATTTACAAAAATAAACGTGAGGATGCTGGTGGGAAAACAAACTGTCACGGCGTCAGCAAAAGTAAGCGTTAACGGTCACGCATGCGCCGTAACGCCGTTACCGTACAGCGGTCAGTTGGTACATTTATGTATATGGTATTTTTTGCCATTATAATAATAAGATTAAGTACACATAAAGAATACACTCTTCCAAAATAAAATAAAACGTTCATCAGTATTTTCAGTGGTAAAAACACATAGGTTTTGACAGATGTTCTTCGCAATTGGGCAATGCCAAAATAACAAAATAACACAAATAACTCAAATGAGTAAAGTTCCCAGTTAATACCAAATTGTTTTTCTTTTCTGGCTTTGGACCAAAAATATGATATCAGACATGTGACCTCTTTTTTTTTTTTTAACATCATCGTTTAATAAAAAAAAAAAAAAGCTATTGAGTTTCCAGCACACTGACTGTTCAGCATGTTTTAAAGGTGGACAGTTTTATTTTATCTAACCAGTCTACCAATATGTTCTCTATAAATTTTCCCTTTTTCTGTTGTATGCAGAGACACCGGTCACTATGAAGACTAGATCCTTGTATTTAATCGCTTGGCAGGTAAAGTGGCCAGCTGGATCACATCCTGTAAGCAGGACATCTGCATTAAACCTGGTGGGCGTTTAATTGATGTGGTGAGGCGTTGTTCTGAACCAGCTGCAGACAGATGTCCTGCCCGAGAGCGCACATCGGGTACCACCACTAGATGGCGATGTCAACTCGCAAAGTCCTTCGCTCTTGGCTTTTAAGTGTGTATGTAGGGGGAGGAGAGGACCCCCCCCTCCTCCAGGCGGACTACTGGACAAATCTCAAAGGAGTTGAATGTCCATCAGGATCCAGCGAGCGACAGAGTTGGATTTTTTTTTTTTTTTGCGAAAACATATATATCCTAGCGAGAGTTACCTGGGGCGATTCTCCCAGGCACGTCCCAATGAGGAATAATGGCTTAGAGGTAGTTGCGTCAAGTGAGCCGCAATAAAACCATTTACATGACTTGCCTTCAAAATAAAAGCGTAAAACATATGTAGGGCGGTATATAAAAAGACTATGCTCCACTGCGGAGAACTGTGTCCTCTTAAATAAATTCTTCAATTTCACTTTGGTAGTTTATTATATTCAATCAGTTCAGTTTTCCTCAGTAAACGTTTTATTTTGAAATCTGTAACCGGAAGTCACACTTCATTGCGCTTTCCTTGACACTTCTAATTGTTAGGGGTTATTTCGCGGAGGTGTGTGTCTGGATCAGAATTACACGCCTCTCTCTTGCAAAAGCAGGGCAGACTATGCGCGCGTTAGTTCAATTAAGCAAGGCGCGCCCGGACAGCTTATTGACTTTTACGAACAACAATGCAGACCAAGTCATTAAAGTTTGAAAAGGTAACTTTGCGCATTGATCTGGTGGGCGCGGGACTCCAGAGTGACAACAGGAGTGCTCCTATGGATTAGGCTACACACAGTGTTTGGTTTCGCTGCATCTCCAGGGAGAGCCATTTGAGGAGCGCAGCTCAAGAGGAGACAAGAACAGCCTCGCTGCCGCGCCAGAGGAGATTCATTAGGTCTCTCTAATGCTGGATTTACCCCGAGCTCTGGGCTCACAACTGGAATATTAGGCTGATATCATTTATGTGGCCATTTTCACAAGTTTTGTTTCCTGAATTCCATACGTATTCTGGACAAACTTTGGATAAAATCCTACGCGAGCCCTTTTGGAGACGTCGGATCTGTAGCTTTACGCGCAGGATTCTCCCAACAAATGACATCTTCGAGGTGGTTTGCTGTTATCCCACTTGATTCCCTCGTTTTCTTTTACCGCGCTGATCCACGGTATCACTCCCCTGACCAGGTTAGACTCAGGGAGTGAAAGACTCGCTGTCTCTTTCTGTGCGCCAGAGTGCGGCACGGGCGACCTGGCCGAGGATGTGGGGAGGTTTCCCGATGTCTGTCACCGTGGTTGTGACTCTACTCCTGGTCATTATCGACGTGAAAGCCAGCGGAGAGTATTGCCACGGCTGGCATGACTCCCAGGGCGTCTGGAAAGAGGGATTTCAGTGCCCGGAGAAGATTGACGGAGAGGACGCAATCATATGCTGCGGGAAATGCGAGCTGCGCTACTGCTGCTCCAGCACTGACGCACGGCTGGACCAGGGCAGCTGCGACAACGACCAGCAGGCTCAGGAGCCCGGGACAGACAGCAAGGAGAGCAAGGACACCGGGGCAGGTAACAACCTCCTGGGATCTACCTCCAAATCTCTACAGGGCCTACTGTTACCACCAGCAGCCTGCCATTAGATTAGCCTACTACTAGGCTGCCTGCTACTACTACTACTACTACTACTACTGCTGCTGCTGCTGTTACTATACTGTTACTAGAACTAATATCGTTACTGTTTATAAAGAAAAAAAAGCCTTTTTGAAACTTAAAACGATTAACATTTTCATAGAATTAATCTAAAACAGCAAATAGGATAATAAATAGAGAATGAGAGGATAATACATTGTGCAGAATAACTAGGCAATTAAAGGACATAATTTAAAAGCAAATGTAGGTTATAAAACTGAAATTTAAGATGTTACACTTATTCTGCTAGCCTCATGGCAGGAAGGTTATTCTAGACTCTGGGGACTGATAGTAAAAGGCTCCTCATTTTTAGTCTTCACTGCTTTGCATGTGTTGCAAGACTTAAAAAAAAAAAAAAAAAAAAAAAAAAAAAAAAAGATTTTGACCCCCCACCCCCCACCCCCCTTGCCAAATGTCTAGACGCTATAACCTGGCGTACACGAATGTATTTGTTTGCATTAAATATAGCCTGAACGAGACCTATGTATTTTTAAATTAGATTTCATGCAAATGTAATTGAAAGTGGCGCACTCTATAATTTTAAGTGGCCGGTTGGCCGACGCCAGTTAAGGCGCATGGACAGGAGGTCTTAAACTTGATATTGTAAACTTAAGATAAGAATGCTGGCGGCAGGCGGCCTATTGCGTACACACTAGACCTTCTGGGTTTAGTTTCTATTCATAAAACCAACAGGCCTATCTCCCCAAGAGTTTAATCTACCCCTTGTCTCAGTTGGCAACGACAGCTGCAGAGGAGACAGTAGACTCCCTAGAAAACCAGTTAACTGCACAAATGGCAAATTGTGCGGTGCACTGTTATAAATAGCTGTGTTTGTTCTGGCTGTAACAGTGCACAGGCCGGGCTCAGATCGCACCGTCCCCACGGGGATCAAGTTTGGACTTGACCGGATCCTGGACAGTGGCTCACCGAGGCGCTGACAGCTCTGTTCATAAAAAACAAATCGCGTTATGTATCATTTCCTGTCAGACTTGTGGATTCTCTTTCCCATCCACAGGCAGGCTCCTCCAGGGATCCCCGCACTGTCTTCTCCTCGGTGTCTGTGTGGGCCTTTAGGGGAATTCAGACTCCGATTTGCTTTCAACACGATCCTCATATAGTCTGCATGTAACTTGCATTTAGTTACAGGAGGCGTCACTACCAAAACCAACCCATACTTTCCAGCTTATATGCTCTATGAGGTTTCAGTAGGCACGTGTATGATTATGGGTTTTCATTCTATTTAACAGGATGTTGATTTAAAAAATGCGCTGGGGATTTTACACAACTCCGTTTATCATTTCCTTTATTCTCATGAGGTTAATTAGATAAAGCCTTGCGGAACTGAATCACATATTAAATAAAAGGTGAACAAGCGGATGACTGTACTACAGAAAAACAGGGCAAATAATGGACATGAGAGAACAGGGTCACATAGGCTTACTTCATGCTTCCCTTGAGAATATGCCTTCTTTTGTACTGGATACTCACCTCCAACTATAATCTGTCATTTGCTGAAACTATCATGCCTTATCACTCCAGGAAGAGGTATATACACTTTCATACAGTGGACTCCAGCCAAAATAACTTAAAGAAAAGCAGGGTTTTTTCCCCTGCCAAGGACAAAAAAAAAAGGAAGTATTTTGTCGTGCAAGGCCCAGTATGTACATTTCATTCATTTTTCATGCACTTGGCAGCCTATTAATCATCAAGCAAAGATACACACTGTAATGTCAGTGTATAACGGGCAGGAAATTAATAATGTGCTCAACATGAAGAAACATATGGTATTTAGGAATAGGAGAATGCCCGTGGGATAGCTCTAGGAGAAGAGAGAGAGAGTCCAGCCAGCTACAAAGGCTTTGCCCAAAACAAGAGCCGAGGGGAGGGGTCTGCTCTTGCTGCAGTATGGCTGCCACAGCTCAGTTCCAGCAACAGGTGTGGAAGAGTGACAGGGAACAATAGGAGCAGTTCTTTCCAAGATGAGACACCCATCACTTGAGAAACACTTTAAAACACACCTACTCTTACAAAAGAAACATATGGATAAAACAGAATGTCATTTTTTAAAAAAATAAAATAACATAGTATCCTTGACAAAATGGTATCACTTTTACAACATTCAAATATTTAATGCAGACGTTTAAGGCATTAAAAGAATTACAGTGAGCGTTTTGGACTGGAATTCCACAGTGAAAGTGATGCAGTAACAGAGGCAGAGCGTTTTTTTTTTTTTTTCTTTGCAGTTGCTAATCCTCATCAGCCATGCAGAAAAAGGGAGTGCAGCAGGAGATATTGAGGTTGAGGCCATATAAGTGCAGGAAAAGAGGGCATTGAAAGGCTCTCTGGGATATTTCTGGTCTTGTAATTTATATGTGTTGCCAGTGCCGTAACACCCTTGCTGAAACGGCTCATGTAAAAACCTGTTTATGGGACGGCGTAGCTGTAAGATACGTCTGCCTCTGAAGCTGACACCGCTTCATGTCAATGGGAAATGGGTCATGGTCCCAGGCCGTTGATGTCAGTGTGTCCCAGCCTCTCGTACCACTGGACTGTGTCTTTTGTCACCTGGACTTATTGCCTTACCTAATGTGTGACCTCCAGCTTTTAACAAGTTTTCATGCTCTAATCCTGTGAATATTTGAACCTCTGAAAGGTTCCTGAAGGCCATGTGTGTATTTCAAAGAGCCCAGGAGAAAAAAAGAAACCTGTGCCAGTTGCCACCTTTCTCCGGTGTACAGTTACACCTCATAACACCCTGGCATATTCAAAGTGGAAAATAACTACACCCTGGGAACAATAAATCAGAACAAATCACTTCTAATATAACATTTGCTTTATTGTAGTCTCGAGGTATGTGTGTGTGTGTGTGTGTGTGTGTGTGTGTGTGTGTGTGTGTGAGAGAGAGAGAGCAGAAACATGCCGGTGAATGAATGAGCGAGGAAACACCTTGGCAGTGACCTCATATTGCCTCTCACCCTGTTGCTGCCAGCAACATCCCCTATGTGCCTTCACGGTTGGGTCAAAAAGCACAATTAGAACAAAACACAGTTGTTTTTAAAGCAAAGTGTTTACTCGCCATGTTTCAGTTTTATTGTCCAAGCTTCTCCTGCTCGCTTTGCAGATTTGCCAAAGTTCAGCTGGAATTTGAATCTAGCCTTATAAACACTGAAAGACTTTAAACTGTTTGATAGGGCATCCACTTTTTTCATTACCTAAATCATGCTGAGGAGGGAGTGACAGTGATGAATTCGGAGAAATGACAAGCTGAGTGATGAAACCATGTGAGTGTAACACAGATTACTAGTATGATTTGCTGTTGCAGGTAGATAAAAAGAAAGAAAACTTTGATTTAGGAGACTGAACAACATTAACCTCCCATTCAACTACTTTAAATCAGTCAAATAAAAGACCCTTTTCTAAGTATACGCCAAGTAGTTTAACTTCAAGACTTATTTTAAAGAGGGGGCCATAAATATGTGGAGAAAACGAAGGGTCACAAATATCTGCTGGCAACATGGCTTAAGAATGTCCTTCATGCAAACACACACATGCACAAAAACCACCAACACACCCTCTTGGGGGCAGAGTCAAGAGGAGGGTGAATGGCGGGGTCACAGTTGGGTGCAGAGGATTAGAGCAGATCAAAACAAAGTTAATAACTGCTAATGAGAGCCTGGGGCTCCCTGGGGACCCAAACCCAGTGTACCTCTACCTCTCCGCTCATTCTTTTGTTTCACTGTCTCACCGGATCTCCACTCACATGCAGGAGCTTGTGACATGTGAGAGTGTGAGTCTGGTGCTGCTTTGAGGTTTAACTCAGTTATCTTCACTGTTTTTCCTGTGATATTATGATGCAGTTTTGTACAAGTGGCAAAAAATGTATGTGATATTTAGTTTAATGCAAAATGATAGCACATTGTTTTGCCTGTTCACTAATTGTTGTGCTCTCTTTCTCTGTCTCTGTAGTGCCCATCTATGTGCCCTTCCTCATCGTTGGCTCGGTGTTCGTGGCCTTTATCCTGGTGGGCTCTGTGGTTGCTGTGTGCTGCTGCCACTGTCTCCGTCCCAAACAGGAACTTTCGTCAACCAGTGGGACAGGAAGTGGGGCCGGTGGTGGTCGTCTCCTGGAGACCATCCCCATGATGGCTAGCGTGGGCACCTCCAGAGGCTCATCGTCCCGCCAGTCGAGCACAGCCACCTCCTCCAGCTCCTCTGTCCCGACTGCTGCCTCCCGTCCTGCTCCCCCGCCTCTCATGCGTGCCCAGGCCTCCTGCTGTCTGCCCCCTGATGCCAGCGTCTTCGTCAACATGCCCACCAACTTCTCTGTGCTCAACTGCCAGCAGGCCACCCAAATCATGCCTCACCAGGGACAGTTCTTGCACCCGCAGTACATCGGTTATGCCCACCCTGTTTCTCCAACCCCACCCTTCCTGGACCCTGCGCAGGCAGGCTACAGACCCATCCAGTCCCCGTTCCCCCCTCCCACCAGTGGGGCCAGTGTCGCCAGTGAGCCAAAACACCCACCGGTGACTGTGTGAGGCCACCCTACAGACCACTGTGCCACTTTGTTGTGAAGACTAACTTGTGAAGTGTAACCTGTGAGGGCCGTGCCAGAGACCTTGTGGGGACGCTGCCAGAGTGGAAAAAGAATGGCATGGAGTCAGGCTCACATGAAGGACTCATAAAAGCTTAGCTGGCAGCAGTGCCTGTCGTGCCATTGTGTGTGGTGTGTGTCTGTTCAGTGTGTCATACGATCCCTCGGTGAGGGGCTGTGAGCTTAGCTCGGCCTAAGATGGAGGAAGAGATAGATGCATATATAATTTGCTGTCTTTATACAAAGACAAAACTACATATTGATGGATAATACTGCACAGATGGGTTGTACAGCACAGCTCACTACAGCCTGCAGTTCTTATAGAGGGTGTGTGTTTGTGTTTGCATGAATGTGTGTGTTTGTGTGAGTGTGAGAAAGAAAGTGAGAAAGAAAGCTTTGTGGGCTTGTGTCTGTGCAGGAATGAGTGAGGAATGAATGATTAATAGCAGTAAATGGTATGTAATGTGGATATTCATGCAAAACAAATTGTGACCACATGCTGTGTATGTGCCATGTGCACATCTGCATTTGTGAATGGTTTATACAATACACTATGTTTGTGTTTTAAGTATGACGAGATAAAGTGTGTGAAAAGATGCGGTGCATGTTTGTACTGTGTGTGTGTATGAGTCGGAGTGTGGGAGAGAGCAGAAAGTGCAGGGATGTGGTTATACGAGTTGTGAGTAAGTGTGTGTAATGGGAAATGCAGGTGGTGTGATGTGAAAGGCAGCCACAATCTCCCTGTAGGCCATTTAAACTCTAATGAAGTGAACACAGGACATGGACTGTGACGGTCCACCTTTACTGTAACCCCCCACACCCCAAGAAAAAAACACTGTCCCAAGCAGAAAAACACACTCACACACACAAGAACCCACAAAATGAAAATATACTCATGCAATGACTGGCAGTAAATGTACCAAAGAGGTGTGAGTGTGTGAGAGAAAGAGGGAGACAGAGAAGTAAACCTCTCAAGATCCGAGTAATTTATGCAGTAAAGTCTGCCAACTGTCCCCTTCTCCCTCCTGTGAGAGGTGAGTGTGTAAGTGTGTGTGTGTGCGCTTGTGTATTTAACAATCCCACAGTTCAGTGCATTAGCTGAGGGCACTGGAGTTGGAGCTGGACGATTCCAGGGCACTTCTGACATTTTCAATATTTCTTTTTTACACTTTGGCCAGACACATAAATGACAAAATTAACACTGGTATGCCTTATTGGTTCTCAAAAATGCCTTGTAAAGTTGGAGCATTTTTTTTTTTTTTTTGCTATCCTGTGTGCTGATGTGCAACTGGCTCTGTAATGGGACTGGTAACTCAGTAACACACAACTTCAGGAATGTACTGCTCCGCTGAACATGTACTCTGAGATGTGCCATCCTACCAGAACAGGTGTGTGTACGTGCCTCATCTACTCCAAGCACTATGTCCTTAAGATAGGCAGCATGTGTGAGACAAATTAAGAGTCAAAAAAAAAAAAAAAAAAAGGAGGATGATTTGAGGCCAAATGTGTTCCCTCGCTCTGTGAAATACAGTGATTTAACACAGGAGTAACATTTTTCATATGAATTCTAATAAATGAACGACTTTCAAAAGGAATGCTGTGTGTTGAGACCTTGTGTGTTACTGTATTTTATCACCTTCCAGTGTCATAAATATACAAGACGCATAATTTGTGCTTTAAAACCATGAAGAGAGTAGTCTGTTGCCATGGCTTCAAGGCCTCTATGGGGTGGTTAGATTTACATACACTTGGAAACAAGGCTCGGGTAACAAAGAAACAAATAAATTTTAAACTCTGGGAACGGGGCTGCACCACAGAAGTCTTTTTAGAGAAATAAAAGGGTAGTCAACAGATTCTTAAACCCCTTGAATCACACACGCAAACGCACATACACAGACACACTAATTACACACATCCTCAGACAGAGCAGCCACCCACAGTGGACCGAACAAATACCTGTCACATCGTCTGACAGACAGAGCAGGAACAACAAACCACAACAATGGACCGCTTAAAACTCTGACGACTTCCTCTCAGCCTGTGGAGGTGTAGTTCTGGCACACTTCTATAGAAATCTGGCAAATGTGGAAAGTGGAGCGGGGCGCTGGGGAGCCATTGGGGAGGAGTTGAAAAGCATAAATGGCCCTGCGGCTCCTGCTAGGCCCCGACCCGATGGATTATCCATACTGGATGGGGCTGCAGTCAGTCCAGGCTGGGCCACGTCCAGGAAGGTGGGCGGCAGAGGGATCCCCACCAGGACGCACGCAGCGGCCAGAGGGGCTGGGATCTGGATTAATCTGCTAATGGCTGGCCTGCACTGACTATCATTCACACAACCCGCACAGAATGGGAGCGTGAGAAATGTTTGACTCTGTTTCGCTATGAAATCATATGTATCTCATGCATGTATCATCTTCCTCCTCTACATCGCTTCCATTTTATCCTGCATCTGTCTTCAGTGTGCAGTGTGAACTGAATTAAAGCCCAGGAAATGACCCCCAACCCTCATCCCTCCTGCCCCACGAGAGTGCATGATTACACTTATCTTACAACAACTGAGTTAAAGACAGAAACATTTGGTCAGACCATGGATTGATTAGATTTAATGATTAGGACTTGATTGGACAACTCCGGCACCCACCCCCTGTATCCTTGCATTCCTGAACCCAAGTGTCCTCAACACAGAGCACACAGACAATGGACTCTACATTCAGACACATCCCAGAGACAGAAAAATCACATGATGCAACCGAACATCTCAATCAGATTCCTTTCTCTGTCGGATGCCTCGTAGCACTAGTTCAAGTAAAATATTCCCTCTAAGACATTTCTCCACAAATGAGTACAAAAAAACAGACAAATAAGAGCAAAAAAAAAAAAAAAAAAAGATAAACAAATACACATGTCCACTTTATTCAACAAAAAAAGTCCAGTGGTGAGTGGAAATCCAACACAACCGAAGGCGGAAGCTCTAACGCCAGGCTGCTGCTGCTGCTGCTGCTGCTGCTGCTTCTAAGTCAGGCAACCTCCCAGGCCGGACAGGCAGCGATGCGACTTGGGAATCACAGGAGCAGTTGGAATTGAAGCAGGAAATTTAAAAAAAAAAAAAAAAAAAAAAAAAAGGAAAAGAAGAGGTGGATTCAACCGAGAAGGACGAGGAGACGTGCTGCAGGGGAGGAGAGACGCAGGGGCCGCTGGGTGGCAGGGAGGTGTAGAGAAATGTAGGGACACAGAGAGAGATAAGCAAGGTGTGTGTTCCCGTGTGTTGTGGCACATCCCAGCAGAGGTTTGGGGGGGCGGCGAGGGGCGGCGGTCCAGGCGGGACAGGAGAGTTTGGGGTGAGGGTTCTGCCTCAGTGGCATCTCTGTGGTGTTTGGCAGTGAGGCTTGGGGAGGACAGGACGGGACGGGGGCCTGCAGATGGGATATGCTCTGGGGGTCTGGCGTCTACACCTCCCTCCTCCCTCTGTAAGGAATTCCTGCTGGGCTTCTCTCTCTCGCTGTGTGTGTGTGTGTGTGTGTGTGTGTGTGTTTATTTTGAAGCCACCTTCCTTTCCACATCAGCATGTGATGACAGACTGGCTAAACCCAGCTTAGGACGGGGAGTCGAGTGGGAACTGTGGAAGCAAACGTATACGCACACACACACATATACACACACACACACATACACGTGCACAAGCACACACATGAGCGCAAATGTGTGCAGACACACATGCACAGGCAGATACAGATGCACTGGACAGCACACACACATACACACTTATACACACACACACACACATTTAACACACAGTAGCATAAACCAAACCCAGTCTGTGGGATATACAGTACAAGTAGCAGTCTCTGAGTTTGGTTTCCCATGTCTGTGCGTGGATATGGTCGCTCATGCCTGTGCAGCTTGTGTGGGAGTTGGGAGAACATTTATTCCATAAAGTTGGCCTGGTCCCTTCTCCCAAGTCAGTCCTCCACGCCCCGGTGACGGCCTCCATGCCTATCCAGAACCCTCGGAGGGGCGGGGGGGGACAGGTCAGATCATAGTTCCAGTAAGGCCACAGCAGGGGTCGGTCACCCGGAGTGAGGGTGTCACATAAGTCTGTCTCCGCTGTCACCCTGGCAACCATTTGCTACAGTGAGCCGAGGCAGTGGTAAAGGGCGGGGCTAGAGGCTGGGGCGTTGGCGGGTGGTATCGTAGGAGCGCACGACCTGGGACTGGGACACCACCCCGTGCTCCTCCTGAGAGAAGGCATAGCCATCTGCAGAGTGAGAGAGAAAGACGGGAGGATCAAATTTTAAGGCCGAAGCAGAACATGAAGTGCAGACGTATAGGGTCGCGAGTTTTGAAAAGACTTACGTGACACAGTCTGCTGTACTGAGTTGGAGCGGCCTACACTTGAGGGTGTTTTCCTAAATACTCTTGTCAAGAGATGGGCTCGTTCGTTCAGACTGCAAGCAAGAACAGAGAAAGAAAAGTCAACACACAATCACGGCAAATCAAATCAAAGAGGGAATCTGCACTACTGACAAACACCACCGACAGTTTCTGTGAAATCTATTTACCAGTCTACAGGTTTCTGAATGCCATTGTTTTCCTTCTATCATGACAACTTGAGTAGATTTTTTTTCCCTTACAGCTCGATGTTGTATCAATTAAATGTTTTGGAGATCAGTAACGATGAATATAAATGGGAATTATCATCATGTGATGCCTGAAATAATCCATGGGTCTAGGCCAGCCGAGTGATTAGAGACTGTCGTTCAGCTAGAGAGGCAAGATTCAATCCCTTGTGACAGCAAACATCCGTTTTGGATGCCCTTGAGCAAGACACTGAAGGATGCAAGCCTTAAGACAATTTCTCCTTCAGGAATCAACACAATTATCAACGTGCTGACAAAATCTAAATGGACTGAAGACAACTAATTGGCAGGGGTGGATTTGAAACCGGTGTGTTTCTGGTATTCCAGCTGACCCAATAGTGGCTCATGGCCTGGCTGCAAGGTAACAGGACAGCCATAGTGAACCGCTGCTAGACGCCCCCCCTCCCCTCCCCCACCTCTCTTCCTCTCCTTCCCTGCTTTCTAAGAAGACTGGATCCTCTGTTCGGAGACCACACGCCGTCACGGCTCCTCTCCTCTCCTCTCCTCCCGTGACCAAAAATAACTGAGCCCATTCCAGATTGCGCAGAAATGCATGCATGCACACAAACGCATGCACACTCGCACGTGCTTATCCAGTCCATAACCTTCGTTTCTCAAACGTCCTCACTCTCATCATACCTCCCTGCTGGCTGCAATTAGCCATTAGACGTCGTAGATGGATGCAAAAGTCAAGGTATTCGAATTACCGACCTCCATGACAGGAAGGTCCCCATTGCCAATTCTGTACATGGAGGGATACTGTTACCTAGATGTGCCAATGAGGCATTAAATCACGCAAGAGGGGCTTCCCTGGCATTTAGGCAGGGGTTCTGATATGATGCAGAGTGGTTATGGACTGGAGCCAGCCTTCCAAGTTACAATCTGGACCAAGGAGTTAGGAAATTCTCCCTTCCTGACCACTGGGAACCTTCAGTGGTATGTCCGTCCAAAAAAAAAAAAAAAAAAAAAAAAAAAGAAGAGAGAAAACAGAAAACAGAAAAAAGAAAAGTAACACTGAAAACAGGCTCTGAAGTTCGCAAGGGGGGTCTTCAGCCAAAGAAAATGATGTCTGTTAAATGGATGACAAGGTTGGGTGAACGAAAGAAGGCTGCATAGTGGCTGAACAAATAAAAGACGGCCATATCGGCATGACTGAGGCTGCGCTCTCCCTCCCGTGGCGTCTCTTTCTGTCAACCTTGCAAAACTCCAAATGGTCCAAGGATGCGCCACATCTGAGCTCGTCCCCAGAGACTCCTCCCTTTCTCTGACTTTCCAGCCCCTTTCCCATGCCTGGCTCAGGACGTCCACACGAACTACAAACACAGATGTGCTCTCTTCCATTTGGCGCCATTTTCTCTGCCCACCTCCAATTATTTATTAGATTATAAATAAAGAAGATCCATGGATGCATGTTTGCTTCCACAGGTCTTTGCACAGTCGGCCCAGGACAGAGCCTTAGTCTTGGGGGCGGCAGGGGCAATGAGTCAGCCAAAGTCATCCGCCCACACAAAAAAAAGAAAAAAAAAAAAAAAAAACTCTGGACCTCCCCAGTTCTGTCTAAGACCAAATCTATTTGAAGAAAGCAGTCTGTTTCTCTGATTAATTAAACCACTGTGCAACTCCTCACAGTGTAAAACAGGTCAAACATCAAAAATACTGCTTATATATCCAGTAGGTGATTTTTTTTTTTTTTAACAGGAGGGATGGTGATGACACCTTAACCATAACTGTGACATGTATAATTCTACAATTGCATTTTATCCAATTATCCTCCTTCTCTCCTTACTATAAATGTCTTTTTGTAGCCGTGCATTAAAGTAATGAGTAAATAAATCTTTACATTTTATTCAGCAGAGTTTACTTAGGCAGGGTTTTCTCATGTTTCTCACAATACACTATAAGCAGGGCCAATTTCCTCACTTACATGACCTGCTGCACTCCAAACATCTAGTAAAAAACTACATCTGTTGTCACGTCTCCTGTAAAATGATTTGTTATAGAGGTGGCTTGGTCTGGGGAGTATTTTCAGCAGCGTGGACACGACTGAATGATCACAGAAATATTAAAGGAACATTATAGAAATACTACAGGCAGCAGTGTGTCTCTGTGATCTTCTCACTGTTCGATGTGTACATGTTGTTACTTGTAACTTTCATCATGAAGCTGACACTACTTTATAGAGTATAAAGGCTACAATGCAGTTCAGAATGGAGTATTTATAATATATAGTTTAGCAAATATTATAGATCCAAGACAAAAGTGACAGAAGGGTGGCATTGAGGAAAAAAAAGGCACGATTACTCCAGGACAAATCCATGGATTTATCAACAACCAGCACAGTTTAGTGAGCCTGCTGATATTTCAGAGCGGTGGTCGGGGCCACAGATTCCACAGAAAGGATCAATCACTGAGTCAAGCAGACTAGACTAACATATTCAAGAGGGGTGCATTTTTGTCATTTTGCTAACAAGGGTTGTGGCATCCCCCCTACAAATCACCGACTATACATATCTCATTTAGTCATCTCATACAAACTCACAATATTCTGCTGCACTTAACAATATAATTGGTTCTAACACAACTCTAGTGACACCACGCACAGGGCTAGTCTGCGTTTACGTCACAGCCACGGGGAGCTACACAAATCACAGTGAACACACCAAATCTTTACAGCAGTTCAAATTGGTCCATCTGTGACATGCAATCCAAAGATAGAGAAACAGAAAAGTAATTAGAATGTAAAATGATAATGAAGGTGATGTGTGTGAGTGTGTGTGAGAGAGAGGAGGACAGTTAAAGGAAGACAAACAGGAGTCACTCCAAAGCAGCTCGCAGTGGGGCACACAGGTCATTGGAGGTCACAGTTCACACACCCAAGCGCTACCTGTGTGAACATGTATGAGCCCTGGCTCTACGGGACCTCAGCCTTGGCTTTGTCCCTGCAGACAGCGCCACCGGGGAGTTAGAAATGACTACGTTAAGTGTTTATTTCACTCACACAGCAACATATCCCTGTGCATTTATTTACAAAATGTACAAAAAATAAATGTATAAATAAATAACAATCAGTAACACAAATGCCCACTGTATGAGGTAGGTGATATCATATGAATGTAACAGAGGTAAAGCCATCAGAATGAATGACCGAGCATGATCAACAAGTATTTACAGAATCAACTGGTGAGTGACGTGAATGAAAACACCGAGACCCCATGATGCTTTGCGGTGTATTGTATATACCTGCGGCCGCTGGCATCTCTCAGTACTGCTGCTCCCGGGTCGACGGCACGCGCCTCCAGCTCCTGCACCTCCTCTAGGAGAGACTTCCTCACCGAGCGCCGCCCGCTGCAACACACAAATGAGTTGTTCACACTCACGAAGGAAAGTATGAGTGCCTCGGCGCGCAGATGTGCATGAATCATAATAGACGGTGTGTTAAGTGCTGACGTGCGCTGAACACGGTTATGTGAGCGTTTCGGGTGAAGTCAAACAGTCTCAGTGTGGATTTCACGTGTATTTACACTAAATGTATTCTACTTACGCGTTCCAAGCAAAGTCTTTGAGTAAACAAGCAGCAGGCACCAGGACCAGACCCAGCCAGAAGTGCCAGCACTGCATCACCCTGCCAGCCTGCAAAAGGCAACACACACACAATTCATTTGCTAACGGACTTGTTTCCACAATTTTCTTGATACTAATGGATCGTTCTGCCGCATTCTGTCTTGTTTCAACATAATTAGCCTCGTTCCCACCAAAAAAACAAGTGAAACTGCACTGGAAACAAGTTGGATTGTCTCATCCCACTTGCAGATGTTTTTTTTCACTTGTTTGAAGGAAAAAAAAAAAGTTAATTGAATAAGAGAATACTGTGGTCCCTCGTTTATCGCGGGAGTTACGTTCTAAAAATAACCCGCAATAGGTGAAATCCGCGAAGTAGTCAGCTTTATTTTTTTACAATTATTATAGATGTTTTAAGGCTGTAAAACCCCTCACTACACACTTTATACACTTTTCTCAGACAGGTATTAACATTTTCTCACTTTTCTCTCTTGTTTAAACACTCTCAAAGTTCAAACCTTCGCAGAAAAATATGTTCAGTAAAAAAAAAAAAAAAAAAAGCATGCAAAATTGCACAAAAAAAAATCCGCGAAACTGCAAGGCCGCGAAAGGTGAACCGCGTTATAGCGAGGGACAACTGTAAATTACTTTTAAGATAAAGATTTTTTTTTTTTTTTTTTGCAGTGCATTTAGTAGATTCCCCATGTCATGTCTGTCTCTTTGGTCCAGCTGTAGTCTGGCTCATTGACCTTTGACTCTCCTCCTCAGTGTGTCTCCAGAGGTTAATCATGCACCTAAGTACCGTCTCAATCTGCATGTTTCCCGCTCTCCGCCTCTGCCAGCCTACATATTTCCTTCTTCCCTCATTCTCTCCCTCCAACTTCACTCTTTCACAATGTCCCGTCATTACGAGTGAGTGTATCTTCCACTGCTTGTCTCTGCCTGTTACAATAATCCCTCCTTTTTCCATTTATTACCCAACATTTGCCCTTTGATTATCTGTAAGCCAAGAGTTAGCACGATTGTATTTCACGAGCTTAGCTTTTTGTCTCCGGGCGTGAACCTTGAAGTCAACAGTGGCAAACGCTTCATGCACCGTGACTCTGCTAATTTCCACTACTTCATGATTCATGATGCGTTTCCTGTGTCCCAGGTACAGACACAGAGATAGCTTGGCTCTCGGAGGCAGAGGCACCAGGGAAATTTACACTGAATTGGAAAACCATTAGGAAACAGTCTGTGTGACAGCTGGAATCACAACCAAGTCCGAGACGATCAGACTGCACTCACACACGGTCCGTCTGTGACAAACACCCACACACAGAAGCAGACCGGTCATTTCTGCACCATTGTGCATACATCATAAAGTCTATATGGATTGTGTCAGGATGAAGGCATGTTGAAAAGATATTTTGCGCTTTGTTATATCCATGGAGACAGACTGTTAGTCTCCACCACTGAAAAAGCAACACAAATCACACAGAGCTAAGCCCACATTGCGCATTAATTACACATGCACAAACCCACACACAGCTATTGTCAGCAGAAATACACAGCCTTCCTGAGGTGACACACAGTCTGACTTTTTCATTCTCTGTCCCCGGTGTTTATGGACGGAAATGTAGATAGCGGGACGGCGGGAAATGGGAGCGGTAATGGGGCAGTTGGGGGAGACGACAGAGGTTTGGGGGGGTCTGAGTGTCTCTGGCCATTCCCAGTTGGACCCAGCAGCTGCAGAGTTATTTGACCGCATTCCTGATTTCTGACACAAATTGAATTAATGGGCTGCAGGGAGCTGAGACAGCCCCATTGCCTTCACCTCCCAAGACTCTCTACTCTCACAGTGGGGTACCCCATCTCCCCCCCCCGCCCCCGCCTCTTCCTCAGCCTCTAAAATGGGATCCTCAATCAAGGGGTGCTGCATGCGCCCATTTCTCCCCCAGCGGACTCTCATCATCCCCCATAGCAGCCCGCCCTCTTGAGTCAACACTTCTGGAGTGGGCTGTAAAAGCCCAGGGTTTGGGTGACACGCAGCAGGTGCAGGAAGCCTGGAGAGAGGGGCTGGTGGGGTATAAATCTCCCCTGGGTCTCCGGCCGTGCTGACATGGAACACCCAAGAGGAGAGTCACACAGGCGCCAAGTATTGGCAGCTAGAGAGGGAGGGGCGGGTGTGACGGTGACTGGAGAATAGAGATGTGGAGGGGCTATTTTATCCCCCCCCCCTTGCCCCCTGTTCCTGAAATGAGTGACACATGTTTATGGAGAGGCGACTTGCCTGGCCCAGCATGTCAGGGGCGATGGGGATGGTGGGCCAGATGGCTGAGTAGACAGCAAAGAAGACCATCCAGAGCGCCATGCTGCCCCACACCGCCAGGTGGGAAAACTACAGCAGAGAGAGGAGGGAGGGGGGAGAGGGCAAAGAGAAAGAGAAATAAGAGGGAGGAGGGGAAGATGGAGATGAAGAGAGAAAAGAAAGAGGGTGTGAGGTTAAAGAGTTTACACACGGTTCGTCCCGATATAGACAACCTTGTCCCTGAGAGTCCCTCCCTCCTTCCCCGTCTTCATGAGCCGCTGTAAGAGGACACTGTGTGAATTCCTGCCGGACTCTGCTTCATTACTGCGAGGCCGCTGTGTGTGGACAGCTGAACGGACAGGGGTGTCAGCGCCCCGCCGTCCGCCCCCCCCCGCCCCCACAACACTGGTCATACCTTGGGAGTTAAACAAATCGTGGGGGGGGGGGGGGGGGGGGGGGTCACGGGCCTCCCGAGGCAACTGTCCACCCACTTCTGCTCTACTCTGACAGCTGTCAATCAAGAACCGTCCCTGTGCTTCTCACTTAAAACCTGTGGCAGGACTAACAACATTAAAGCACATGGCGGCTACTAAAACCAGTATAATTAAAATTCTCACAGTGAAGGCGGCAGCTCTATTATACAGTATGGTCAACTCTGTCCATTTAAAGGAACAGTTCACCCAAAATACAAAATATAAAAGGAGTAGGAATTCAGTGCAGATGGATACAGTTTGTCAGCGTTCTCAGGCAAGAAATAGATCTCAGTGAAACTCTTCATCCCCAGGTATCCCTGTCATTGTTTTTGGAAATTACTGTTGCTGTTGAATTTTTCACGTTTTTTTTTTTTTACGGTTGAGCTCCAGAAAAAGAAAATACCCATCCATCTTGAGGACTGTGGCAATCTGGCAACCTCGCCAAATCCCACAGAGATTACAGAATCTCTCTGGATGGACAGACTGCACTGGGGCTAAATAAGAAAACATATTTTTATTTTGTATTTTGGCCAGACTATGCCTTTAAAGTGTAGTAGTGTATGTCAACATTCCTACCCTGGTCCAAGCGGTGGTCTCCATTCCAGCTTTCAGACACACTGTGACTACCACGTACTACACACACACACACACACACACACACACACACACACACACACACACACACACACACACAGGAAGAGGGAGGGGGGGACGAAGGAAAATGAAAAACAAAGAGAAACAGAGTTAGTTCACCGGAGATAATAAACATCATTAATGATATACTGTAAACTAAACAATGTCTGTTAAAGCACTCAGGACCCCCAGAGCCCTCTGCAATCCAAACACACACACACACACACACACACACACAGACACCAGCAACACCAACAAATAAACACTGCAGACATACACAAGGGGCAGAATAATAGAGACGGTGTACGTTGGAGAAGGGAGTGGAGAAAATAGGTGGATGAGTGTGGAGACGAGACAGAGCGGCTAGGAGGAGTGACTGGAGGCCCAGAACAGCTCCAGTGTTGGTGCACACACAAATACACATGCAAACACACACAGACAGCACATGCATGCCAAAACACACACACACACGCATGCACACAGGGAAATAAAAACATACAACCTGATTACAAACACAAACAGAAGCACACAGACACGCACAGAAAAAAAAAAAAAAAAACAAGTAACATGCTTACTGTGTAGACCATGTTTCCTACAAACAGGTAGTCATTCCCATGGCCATTACTGAAGGGAGAGTCTGTGGAGGAAAAAAAAACAAAACAAAAGTTGCCGGATATCTCATGACGTTTACCGAATAACAACAAGAGGAAATTTAATGTAAAATAACCGCTTACCATGCTCTAATATTTTAAGAGGAAACCAAAAGAGAATAATTGAATGAATCAGTGCGTTGATACAGTGACCCCAAAACACCTGAAGCATGGAGAGAGAGAGATAGAGAGATAGAGAGAGAAAGAGAGAGAGAGAGAGGAGGGGAAGAAAAAAGAGTGGAAAACAAGTCAGTGCAAATTAATGCCAAGCCACATATAACCCCTTTCCCACTCACACAAACAGTATTTCCCCAAAGTAACACAACTTCCACTGTGCCCTTGCCATCACAACTGCACCTCCTGTCCACACACACACACACACACACACACACGTAAAAACACACACAGGTTCACACACGCGCAAGTAAAAACACACACACAGCCTGTGCTGCCGCTGTACACTCTTAAATGAAAGGCTTCCTTATTCGGGCCCTATGAATCTCATTAGGGTTGCCATGGAAACCTCCCCGGTCTCCATGCCACTCTTGTTTACCTGCCGGCGCTGCAAACAAACAGCAGGCATCCCTCGTCACTCCCACAGCCACAGCCCGCAAGGCATGGCGAGTCGAGCGCAGAGCAGGGATAGCAGGGCGCGGATTTAACTTTGTTTGTTTGTTTGTTTGTTTGTTTGTTTGTTTGTTTGCGTACCTTGGTGTTGAAGCCCTCGGCATTCTGGGTGATTCGGTAGAGCTGGGGGAAGCGGAGCATGTTCTGCTGGCTGCACGGCCGGTCGAATATCCCGAGGGTGAAGGGCGGCAGTGCAGTAAAGATCTGGCACACACACACACACACACACACACACACAGAAAAATATGAAAACACACGAGCACTTACTGAGTTTGTTACACTCTTGCACGGCCGGACAATCAATGCTGCAATCAGAGCGACACCACGGAAAGGAATGCCATCGCTTTGAAAAATGGAGAGCCCGAGGGCCGAGCTGTATACGATTGCAGTCAAACGTAGAAGTACACAGCAGTTAGTGTGAAGAGAGGCCAAAAACACACACACACACACACACACACACTCAGTCAGTCACGCTCGCATACAAAGAGCTCTGGCATGCAGAGGGAACAGTGATAAGACAGAGGAGGGAGAGACTGATTGAGAGATAGGTGGAGGAGGAGAGAGACGGCGCTCGCCTTTGGCCAATTAAGAGAAAAGAGAAGAGAGAGAAAGTGAGAATGAGGGAGAGAGTGAAGAGAGAGAGAGAGAGAGAGAGAGAGGGGCTGATACTCACCACATTGTAGAGGCCTATACACCAGCGCTCAAATAGGATCTGGCCAGAAAACCCGTTCACAAAGGCAAACCAGAGCTGTGCCACAAAGAGAGGGATGAGAGGGGATGAGTGGCACAATAAAGAAGAGTAAAACAGGCTTAGCGATGCACTGATAGCGCAAAGACCAAACTTGTGCCCGCGTTCACAAAAACGAGCAATAACAGGAGCTGCAAACTAAGACGCATGAAAAAAGGAGGCTCAGTGGGACTTGAAGGTACAAGATATCGCGTTTGAACCCCTGAAACTCCTGATTTTCCCTTCGATTTCTCTTTAAGAAGATTACAAGTTAGAAAAAAAAACATGTTTTCCCATCTTCTACAACATAGACACACAGCACATATATTCCCTGCACCTGATAGTGAAATATTAAAGCATACATTGTGCAGTCATGAAACAGTGTGTGTGGGATGGATGCAGCCTCATAACAAATGGAAAATATCAAGATGTTTTGTGTAAAATTTCATAGACTTTTCCGTGTAATCCAGCA